>NC_084858.1:22246226-22476226 GCF_951802175.1 Populus nigra | reverse complement strand
TGCAACGGATTACACATATATTATTTTTTTAATATTAGCAACGGACTTTAGCAACGGATAATCCGTTGCAAAATTTACGTTGAATTTAGCAACGGATTTTCCGTTGCTAATTGAAAAAAAATAAATTAAAATGTTAAAATTATGTAGACCGTTGATTGCATAAAATCTGAACCGTTTATTTTCACTCTCTCCCCCCACACCGAAATACAGATCCAACAACCATTTACGCTGAAAATTAATTTACTTCCACTCTTCCAGTATCCTTCTTCGTCCCTAATAACATCGATTCCTAACTGTTCAAAAATCACCCTCTCTTCATCGATTTCATCTTCCTTTACCCGAAACTGTTCATCATCTTCGCACTCGTCTTCGGCAACCCTATTTTTTTTCTTCATCTTCTTCTCCTTCATCTTAACAGTTTCAATATTTCTCTGCAAACCAACAAAAACAGAGACCCATGGCAACATCGCACCAGATCCATCGATTTCACCATCGAACATCCTGTTTTACCCCTTCTCTGTAAACGGGTTAGGTTTTGCACTGTTTTCTTCGATAGCTCAGGTAATTAATTTATGGTTTTTGTTTTCTTTGTTTCAATTTAAGTTACACTAAACAGTTCTAACCTAGCTTTCCCAATCTCAGGTGTTATTCTGTCGTGTTGATCCATCTCCCTCACCTGTAACTGAAGAACACAGGTAAGAATTTTTTTTCCCGATACTGTGAATAATGGTTTTAGGCTATTAATTTGAAAATATAAGGTTTATGAAATGTTTTTACCATGATTTATATCCTAATTATGCACGTTTAAGTGAAAATTTATGAAAACCCCCAAATTAATTTTTAGGGTTACGGTTCATAAATTGAATGCTGGCAATTCTTGTGTCTGGAAGAGAGTGATTGATGGAAATTATGCATGTTTAATTGAAAATTTATCAAAACCCCCAATTTAATTTTTATGTATGAATTATTGATGCTGGGTGATCTTTGATGTCTGCAAGTCTTTTTGTCCTCCTGTGTGCAGACACCTAGGTGTTTTGAATGTATTCATATGCTTATATATATATAAGGAAACTTGCTTGTTGATGTTGTGTTTTGTTAATAAGATTGCTGTTTTATTTTTGTTTCTTCATTCATTATTTTTTTTTCTTGCTGTTTTACTTGTTATATATATAAGTAGCAGAATTGTGTAGTGAAAGAGGTTGCAATTCATGGTTGCCTCCTCCTTGCATGGTGATCAGTTAATTTTCCACATTAGCTATATATGTTGTCTGTTTTCATTTGATTGTCCTGTCTTGAGGTCAGCATGCATGATTTGGAAACGTTATTGATCACCAAATGGTTTAGGTGGCAGGCTTTTAATATGATAGTCACATTGAGAATTTAAAAAAGTTAGAGAAACAATGTAAGAAATGGGACATGATTTTTTAGTACATGAAATATAGTAATTTCACTATTTAATTTCTTTTATTTTTTTTTAATATTCTTTCTCTGTTTTTAAAAATTTCCTTAATTTAACAATTTTCTTATTTTATTTTTTTCAACTCAAAGGCATTCTAGATATAATAGGGAGTTTGGAACTGGCTATATGAATCATCTATATGTATGCTTCAGCTATTGAATTTTGGATAAAAATCTGTAATATTTACTCATTTTGTTACAGTTGCTTTGTTATTTGGCTTTTTTTTTTTTTTAATTTCTGGGTCCTGACATGACTTTGTTCAATATGATGGCTTAGGTTTTTAAGCGTGGCATCAAGTTATCTTCCTCAATAATTAATCAGCCTTTGGGTTCTTCTTGGCACGAAAGTGGTGTGTTGCGTTCTTACTATTATTTAATATGGTCTCCTTAATGCTTTGTCCTTTTGAGGTCTTGTGCTCTTATACTACATGTCATTTACATGGAATATCATTTATGCATCCAGCTTCCTTTGTTCATGCAATTTTTCTACATGTCATTTACTGTTTTTATACAAACTGTTACCATTTTCTGCATCTGCTACCATTGTTAATTAGAGTTAATTAATTTAGTCTATGCATTTTTTGTGATTTTATAAGTTAGTCATTATGTTTTTGAAAACCATAAGTTAGTTCCTTGTTATAAATTAAATGCTAGTTATTTTAAAATTTCAAAATGAATCATGTTTAAGATTGAAATTTTTCAGGTTAGATCTTATAAGAAAAAAATTGTGATTAGAAGACAAGTGCCAAAAAAATATTAAAAATTAATAGTTTAACTTGGATATCCTTTCTGTTTTTCATAGTTTAACTTGGATTTGTTTTAAAAGACTAGCAAGTGTTATAACTGGATGGGTTTAAGATGTTATGCACAATTCCTTTACCTAAGATGTACACTAGTAGATTTATCAATGAATATCTACTGGAATTTTGTTTGTTGAAGCTTATTTTAGAGTTAATTGTTATGACGTTCCATTTCTGCAACTGACCTCATGTGTCAGTTATTAACTAAGAGGTGGAATTGTGTATTGTATCTTCTTGGCAGGAGCAGTGGATTTCAAGTAGCATCCAATCATCGGCCATGTACAAAAGGAACTGCCACATTAGAGAACTGACCTTGATGGAACTCAGTACAATCTCTTACTGTTAGACAGTGAAGGAATAGATGCCTATGATCAAACAGTAAGTGCATTTACCTTATCAAGATGAACTGATGATTGTTGTGCTGCTTTTATGTTTTAACAGTTCAAGAATTGATGAAATGGCTAGTAAATTATTCACACTTTCAGTTATTTCCTTTCCACATTCCATGTTTTAGATGACTCTGATTGTTGCATGAACTAAGTAGCAAATTGTTTGGAGCCAACTTGTGTAATTGCAGAAACAATCGCATGTTTTTTAGCAGGTTTGTCTGTAATGATACATGTAAAATGCACCAGCATTGTGCAATGGTTCATTTTTTAGTCAGTTAGCTGAGTTTCTCTGTGTGAATGATGCAAACTGATGGTGAAAATCTTTGCTTGCTTAGCCGTTATCAGTGGATATAGGATCAGTTAACAAACTACAAGCAATCGCATGGGCTTGTTAGAATTATTTGTGGAAAAGGCTAGGGTCAAGTGCTGTGAGGTCACTGGACTTGACCATTTAAATTGTGAAATTGGAAATATTAGACACTCTTTTGTTGTTTTCGGTTCTCAAGGTCATGATCTTGTTTGGAATGAATATAAAAGATGGGATCTTGATGTTTACACTGTGAAGTCAGTTCTAGCAAAGCACTAATTAGTATAGATCCATTTCCAATCACACAAAGGATAAAGGATTAGAGAGGAAAGCACTAATTTGTTTTAAAGACTAGCAATTGTTATAACTACATGTGTGTAACATACTGTTCATGTTTTTTATTTTTCCAGCAATATGAATGGCTTATTGGATCACAATATGCTACATCTGATTGGGTTGCAATAAGAAAACCTCCACCTTGTGCCATTGATTCTTGGGGCTTAGGTAAGTCTATTTTGCTCCATTTTTACATGGTTGCTTAATTATATCGTGCGTAATTTTTATGTTGGGCATGCTTATTGTAATCTTTTCAAGTAGTTGGAACTTTGCCTTTCATTGGGACAATATTGACAGTTTGTATAAGAAAACTAATGGAATGATTTTCTTTCATTACATCCTATATTGAGTACAATCAAACTCTCAGAAACATGATTACACATTTAGGTGTGTGGTAAATAACAATACTTACATTACAATGATGGAAAAGTTGATTCCTTTTACTATATGCACAACATAATTGATAAAATATGAATTCTGTTGAAACAGCTTGAAATATGTTGAATTTGATATTGAATTTTGTTGATAGGATTTTGAGGGAGAGATGGGAGAAATGGGTGAGAGATATTGATGTTTGAAGGAAATGTTTAAATTGTTATTCAACACTTTGAAAAATGCAAAACCACTTTTAGGAGTTTTACGAAAAAGTAAGTATTCTTTAAATTCGGTGATTGCAATTATAATTACGCGTGGAAAACATGTATACCCACGCAAATTAAATAATGTCGTGTGATTTTTAATTGAAATTATATTAAAATAAATTTTTATAATTTGTTTAACATTGTTATATTAAAATTATTTAAAAATATAAGAATATTAATTTGATATTTTTTTTTTAAATGTCATAATACAAAAACAAATCCTCATCCAAGAGAGTAATAGTATTCTTTAAATTCGGTGATTGCAATTATAATTACGTGTGGAAAACATGTATACCCACGCAAATTAAATAATTTCGTGTGATTTTTAATTGAAATTATATTAAATTAAATTTTTTTAATTTGTTTAACATTGTTATATTAAAATTATTTTAAAATATAAGAATATTAATTTGATATTCTTTTTTTAAAAATGTCATAATACAAAAACAAATCCTTATCCAAGAGACTAATAGTATTCTTTAAATTCGGTGATTGCCTTAACCATAAATATTAACAATATTTATTGCTCGTCCGTGTAGAACTTGCAATCAACTAAATTGGATTGTGCCTAAAAAATTTATAAAACAAATGTATTTATATTTTCATCCACTAGTATTATAATTATTATTTAATTATTATTTCACTACGACATAAAAGATAGATACAATGTATATGATAAGAGACAGATACAAATGTGAGTAACTATTGTAACACATAATAAATTATGTTTTTTTTTATATTGCATTTTTTTCTTTTTTAAAAAATGAAAAAAATTCTTTAATCTTGTATTACCTCGCATGTTTCTGTGTTAGCACAACAATGTCAACAAGTCTACTATACATATCCACCTGGTAATAAATCATCTGAATGGTGGACGGTTATTAAGACAACTGCTAGAAGTCGTTATAATGTTGACATAGGTGAATTTATTGAAGATGCCAACAATGTGAGATCATTTGATGTTGATCAATCAGATGAGATTTCTCAATCATGTCGTGTCTTTCCTACTCAAACACTTGATGATCCAAATATACTTGTTGAACCATCTTATTATGAAGAAATCGGGCAACATGAATTGATTCAACTTGACATGAATTGGGGAAACAAAGATGATGAAGATGAAGATGAAGATGAAGAAGAAGAAGATGATGGTGATGGTGATGGTGATGAAGAAGAAGAAGATGATGATGATGAGGATGATTGTTATGGTGGTGATGGTTAGGAATGATGATAATAATGAGTAGCACAAGTTAATTATATTTTGTAGTATATGTAATGAATTATCTTTATTATATGTATGAATGATTTCATATTATTTGACAATATTTAGGCTGTCAATGTTTTTTTTTTATATATTCAAGTGTGGGTTATGCATCACATTACATAAATCATTTTCATTCACCTTTGAAACCATTTATAACCTTTCAAGTATCAATCTTTAAATTGTGATTCTGATGTTATATTTTATTTTGTGATTCGTTTTCTTGCTTACAGATGCTGAAGCGTGAAAGAAAGGGTTCTTCCTACTCAATGTTTTGATTTATAGGACCAAACATCAAGGTAAGCATACTCATAAATTTTGATTTTTGCTTAATTAATTAACAGTTTGTTTTCATTCTAGTTATGGCAATCTTGGGAAAATATCTGTGAATTTTTTGTTCCTGATAGTTTAACTATGAACTAATTTATTGTTATGTTGTATAAATTGCCATATTCTAAATGTTAGTTATTTTTTCTGGTTTTTAGCATGCCTCGACGAGGATCCATATTAGATTCTAGGAGTGACAGGTCCACTTCTAGGAGTGACAGGTCCACTTCATCCAAGTCATTTCAAACTACATCAAGGCATAATAACAAAGGATCCACATTTCATCAACCTGTGTATCAGAACGCAAATGAGTATTATATACCTACTTTGGGGAGTACACATCCTCCTCAACATGATTATGGGAGGGTTGATTCATATCAATATTGTGAGGGCTTTCGTTTTCAAGATTTGCTTCAAACTCAAGGAGGTTTCTCTCGAGATAATCAACTTGTTTATGGAGGACATAATTTATATGGGAGTTATGGGAGAGTTGAAGGTAATGATGATGATGTGAACATTAGAAATGAAGATGAGGGAGACGGTAGTAATGAGAGAGGTGTATGTGATGAGGATCACGATGGTGTTCCATCATATCACGGTTCAACATCTTCTCCATACAATTATGATCAAAGTGTTAAAAGGAAGGGTTTTGACACGTCAATAGATCCAATAACAAGAAAAAAGGAGCTTTGTTTGTATGGAACAACCGAGTAAGTTCAAACTTTCAATAACTAACTTATTATTGTGTAATTATTTGTTTAATATAAGTTTGTTATTATATATTTTCAGGTTCAATAATGCATCGTGTGGTCGTGCAATCGGAGATATTTTGAGGTCCAATTTTAAGGGAGCATGGCACTCTTGGGAAAAAGTAGATTCAATGTGCAGGGATGAACTCTTTAAAGAGTTTAAGGTAAGAACCAACACTAATTGTCATAATATTCTTTTTAATTTTGATAACTTTAATGTAGAATTATAAAAATTATCAACTAAATAGCTATGATTGATTTGTGTTATAATTTGTTCTTATTTCTTGTTTACTCTTTAATATCATTTAATTTCTTTAGTTATTATATCATCTTGCAAATTCTGAACAAGATAACACAATATGATTAATTATTTATATAATTTGAAATTTTGTGCACTCTTTTTACTTGGTATATATATTATTTGGTAGAAAAAATATTCCTTTCCTGAGGAAGATGAGTCGATTGTTCGTAATATTTGGGAAGATAAGGCTAGGATAGCTTTGAATCAACAATTGACCCGAGCTCGCAAGAAAGCCATGTCAAAAGAAAACACTACAAATATTATAGATTGTCTTGATAAAGGTCCTGCCTGGATAAACAATGATGACTGGAATCAAATGATCAAAGATGTTTGGTCCACCCCTGAATTTCAAAGGAGATCTGAATCTGCTAGGAGGAATCGATTAACCAAAACAGATGGCAAAATAAGCACTCATTCTGGAGGAACAGTGTCATTTGCATCATATCGAGCTAACATGGTAAGGATTTTTTTTTAATGCTTAAGATAATAAATTAAAATTTGTATATTTATCTTTTATAATATTTATTAATCTTGAAAGCAAGAGGAAGCTGGTGGAAAAGAACCTCCATGGGATGATGTCTTTACAGCTTTGCATCAAAGTACTAAGCAATCTGGTAGCTTTATCGACAACAAGTCTAAAAAAGTGGTTGTATGTATTTTTATTTGATTATTTCTTAATATAACTTAAGTATTATTCAACATTCAAATTAATTTATTGTTGCATGTATTTTATTTGTAGGAAAATTATAAAATGGAGATGATTTCAAAGTATGGAACTGATCGGGAAAATCATCCTTCATTTGATGGAGCAGCTTGGTGTGTGGCTTCAGGAGGAGTTACAAAGGGTAGGGTATATGGTGCACCTCGTATGCCAAAATCAAAAGTTAGTACAAGCTCTTCATCACATTCCTACTCGGTGGAGTCATCATATCCCAGTTCATCGTATCGAGCATTGCAAAAGGAGATAAAGGATAAAGAAGAGGAGATAAAGAAAAAAGATGATTTTATTCTTGAAATGAAACGGCAGATGGATTCCATGAAAGAATATCTTGTGAACAATCTTGGATACCATGGTGGGACATCAAATATTGATCAAGGTATGCCACCACCTTTGACTCCATCAATACCGCCACCTATGGCTCCTCAGATAATGACACCTATGGGTCCTGCATTTCAACAAATTTTTAGACCTACACCTCGACCTTTATATCCTGCTCAATCTTCTGTTGATCCACAATATCATGGTTCGTCTTCGCAACCAGCACCATGATTGTATTTTTTGTTGTTTTTTTTTATTGTATTTGAACTTAATTGTATTAATGCAAGTTTAACTAAATTTTTATAATATGAATATTATTTTTATTTTGTTTTTTATTAATGATATAATTAGTTTTAATATTAATTAATTTATGTTGGTTATATATATTCTACAATTTTTAAATTATTGATAAATAATTAAATAAATAAATTAAAAGTGATTTTAATAAATAAATAAAAATTAATTTAATAAAAAAACAAAATGCATGAATCAGCAACGGAGAATCCGTTGCTGATTCACAAAATGAGCAACGGATTTGTCCGTTGCTGATTTGGCAGCAACGGATAATCCGTTGCTAGTTTTGCAACGGATTATCCGTTGCTAAATTTCAGCAACGGATTTTCCGTTGCTGCCAAATCAGCAACGGACAAATCCGTTGCAAAAAAATCAGCAACGACAAATCTGCATCCGATTTGTGCCGTTGCTGATTCCGTTGCTAAATTGTTTTAGCAACGGATGTTAGTTTTATTTGCAACGGAATCGTCCGTTGCTAATTACTCCATTTTTTAGTAGTGAACATTGATGACCAGTAAACTTGAATGGAAAACAAGACTGATTTAATAAGCTGGAGGCGTCCTGCATATGTTAATGATGAGGATGTCCAAAGCTTGATTCTGGATGTGAGGCGTTCTAGCAGGGGAAGGCAGTCAGCATGTTTAAGCCGTGTAGAGATTAGGGGAACCCCTAAATATCTGACTGGAAGCACACCTTGTGGGAAGCCAAGCTGATTGCTGATGCTAGCTCGAGTGTCCCTATCAACACCGGACAGGAAGAGAGAGCTCTTTGTTTGATTAATAGTAAGGCCTGAGATGGCAGAAAAAGTGTCCAAACAGGACTTCAAAATAGAAACCGAAGCAGTATCTGCATAGCAATAGAGCATAAGATCATCTGCAAAACAAATATGTGTGAGTTTAGTTGCAGCACAACGCCAATGATACTTGAAATCCGCATGTTGTGTGGCTTGTTTAATGAGTCCCTCCAGCCCTTCCATTGCCAAAACAAAAAGGTATGGGGAAAGGGGATCTCCTTGTCGAATACCCCTGGAAGCTTTAAAAAAACCATGTAGTTCCCCATTAAGGTTGACTGAGTAGTGTGCTGTAGAGATGCAGAGTCGGATCCAATGTACCATATGTTGAGGGATGCCAATGGCATCTAGCCCTGCCAATACAAAGTCCCAACTCACAGTGTCAAAAGCTTTTTTTAGGTCAATTTTGAGAGCACAACGAGAGGGTCCTGTGTTGAGATGAGCATTGTGCATGAGCTCTTGAGTAAGAAGAATAGCGTCTGAAATATTGCGTCCTGGGAGAAAAGCTGACTGTGATGGCCCTATTACCTCCGCAAGTGCTACTTTCAACCTAATTGCAATGACTTTGGAGATACATTTATATATAACAGTGCAACAGGAGATTGGCCGAAAGTCATTCATGCATGATGGATTCTCAACTTTAGGTACCAGGGCTATGCGTGTAGCATTTACACATCGAGGCAGACAGTTGTGGGTGAAAAAATACCTTACCGCTGCAAGAAAGTCGGTTCCAATAATGCTCCAACAGTGCTTGA
This sequence comes from Populus nigra, assembly GCF_951802175.1. Lineage (NCBI taxonomy): Eukaryota > Viridiplantae > Streptophyta > Magnoliopsida > Malpighiales > Salicaceae > Populus > Populus nigra. The sequence continues at coordinate 22,466,779 of NC_084858.1, read as the reverse complement.
AGAAATAAGCATTATAGCCATCAGGCCCAGGGGATTTATTGTCAGGAATGGAGAACAGTGCAGCCTTAATGTCCTCATCCGTGATGGGAAGATTTAAAGACAATCTTGAATCCTCCGAGATGATGTTAGAATATAAATGTTGAATTGGCCCAGGGAGGGGAGGCTGAGGTGCTGATAAGAGAGTCTCATAGTAGGAGGATGCCAGCTTGCCCATATCCTGCTGATCAGTGATGATGGAACCTGTTGAGGTCTGCAGACTATGAATCCGGTTTCTGACTTGGCGGTGCAATAAGGAGTTATGGAAGAACTTTGTATTGAGATCACCTAGCTGCAGCCAATTAATTCTGGACCGCTGTTTGAGTAAGGACTCCTCATCCTTACAAAGTTGCATATAGAGAGTGGCCTGTGCCCTTTCTCTGTCTTTAGCCTCAGTGGACGTCGGGTTGCTATCCAAGTGTAATTGTGCATCCTGCCATGTAACTTTAGCTTGGGCCACTTTACTAGCAATATTGTTTGTATGTTGATGATGAAGATTGCGGAGGGCAGTCTTTAAAATACAAAGCTTGGTTGTAAACTTGTACATAGGATTACCATTAACCTGAGAATTCCATGAAGAGCTAACAAGATCCATAAAGTTTGCCCTGTCAGTCCAAGCATTTAGAAACTTGAATAGAGAATGACGCGACCTAACTGATGTTGGATTAGTAAAATGGAATAGCATGGCACTGTGATCAGAGATTAGCCTTGGCATGAAAATAGAATGAGCTGTAGGAAAGGTAGAAAACAAACAAGTGTTACCAAATATCCAATCCAATTTTTTCTGAATTGTGTGCTCGCCTTGCTGTCCATTATGCCATGAAAATTTTAGCCCTGTGTAAGGCATTTGGATGAGCTCCGCTTGGCGAATACAATTGCTGAAGTCATTTTGATGATGATACCAGTTGATATCCCCACCTGAACGATCACCAGCATGCAATATTGCATTGAAATCCCCCAGGACAAGCCAAGGAATACAAGCAGTCAGAGAACTCTCTTGACAGATGTGGTTCCACAGGAGTGTTCGAGCAGCAGGAGTATTTTGGCCATAAATAAATATGATTCTTAATGGGACAAGTAAGCTCTGGGTTGTGATCTCACATGTTAACCACTGAGAAGAAGCATTGACACAAGTGAGGGAAATTTTATGGGGGTTCCATCCAACTAGAATACGGCAACTAGTGGAGTAATCTATGTTGGAAGTGTAGTGCCAGTGTGGGAGACCCAATTTGGATGTCACAGCTGATAGGTTTGAGGAGGCTATCTTAGTTTCCAGTAAACCAAAGATTTCTAAATTGTTTTTTGTTGTCCATTCCTGGACAGCTTTTTGTGTTTGGAGATTGTTGAGTCCCCAAATATTCCAGCTACCTATACTAAACATTAACGGGGAGAAGGACTTACAACCATTGGAGGCCCCTTGCCTCCTTGCGTTTCCTGCCACCTTTTTTCTTCCGGACTGTTTTTGGTGAAGGGTTGGGAGATTCATCTTGACTCTCACTGAAGGGGAGAGATGCAGTTTCAGCAGTGGAAGTCTCCATCGCAGAGGATGATTCACTGTGGCTTTGTAAAGAAGCCATCTTACTTTCCAGACAAGTGGTGGTGTCTAGAACAGGTTGGTGCTGAGTGTTAAGGTTTGTGGTAACTACAGCAAGGGGCAGAGTTTCTTCTGAGGTGGGCAAAGGCAAATGAGGGTTATTCTGAGGAGGGATATTTGAAGGGGATAGTGGTGCAACTACTGGTTCTGCATGGGTAGTAGACAGTGATGGTGGTGCAACGACCGCTTCTGTAGGGGCAGAAGGCAAGGGTGGAATAGATGAATCAATTAGGGGAGGAATGGGAGATGGGCTAAGGCTAGAAATAGCTTTTGGTGGTATTGGTGGTATTGGTATTGGAAGAGCACTGGTGGAAGGCTGCATCTGTGGCTGAACAAAGACAGGGGTGGGTAATGGAATAGTGTCTGTTACAGGCAGTTTACCTTTGTTCAATTGTGGAGGTGGTTGGATGGGACAAGAGTGGCCAAAAATGTGGCATTTTTCGCACCTGGATGGTTTCCATTCATAATCAACCTTAACTGTAATAGGCTCAAATGTTAAAGGGCTTTCAATTTCAAATTCATGGACATACGGGAGCGAAGCATCGACTTCGACACAGACTCTGGCATAGTCCAATCTGGTGCAGGTGTAGGTAGACTCATCACAGGAGAGGGGCCTCCCAACCATACTAGCAGCCATGCTCAATCCTGAATTTGACCATAAAGGGAACAGCAAACCATGCAGGCGAACCCAAACAGGTAGTGTGGAGATGTTGTTTTTATCAAACTGAAACCTAGGATGCCATTGTTGCAACACAATGTTTTTCCCACCAAACATCCAAGGTCCCTTCTCAAGAACGGCATGCATCTCTGCTTCAGTTGTAAACCGAAAAATCATGAAACCATTGGAAGTTGTTGAGACATTTTCCAAGCCACATTGTCTCCAAACTCGGGATGCGATGGTATTAACAGCATGGTATGGCATACGAAACCCAGGAAAAAACCCTACCATGCATCTATTCCATTGATCTGCATTGTCCAGTAGCATGTCTTCTGAGATTACAAGCCTGTGGCCAAGTGGTTGACGTGAGAGGGGTTCTAGAGTGAACCTTGTACTGGAGTCAGAAACACGGACTTTGTTCGCCCATAAAGTTTGGGAGGCAGGTTGTGATCTGCCACCATGTGCTAGAGATTTCGACATGGATGGGAAGAAAAAAGGGGGTATGGTGTGTAAGAAAGGGTAGGGGAAGACGTTGATGTGTTGATGGATGGGTAGGTGGAGGTATGAGCTATGGAGAAAAAAAATTCAATGAAAAAGTTGAGCTACGAAAGAAAAAAAGGGAAATCGTTTGGTAGAGATGCAGAGATGGGTGAGAAGAACAATCTGGAGGGGTGCTAACCGAAGGTTGAGAACGCCGGCGTGAGACTCAGGGATGGGGATGAAGCTTGGTGGTAGTCGCCTGCAGGAGCCGCTCTCTCTTCATTTTTTCCTCCCTAAGCCCTAAGCCCTAAGCCCTAAGCCCTAAGCCCTAAACCCTAAACCCTAAACTTTTTTGAATGAAGAGGGAAAGGCCCCTTCCCGGAACCCAGAACGCGTGCCATTGGGCAGGCCCAGGCCCAGTACGGGGCGAAACCTCTTGCTGACCCAGGCTCTTACGAGGGGATTCAGCGCCCAGCGTCGAACTCGTCCCCGCTTAAGCGGAGCGCGCGCTCTCTACCGGTACGCCACGACCCTCGGGGTCTCCTAAGCCCCAAGCCCCAAGCCCCAAGCCCCAAGCCCGAAACCCCAAGCCCCAAACCCCAAACCCCAAACCCCAAACCCTAAACCCTAAACTTTTTTTTTTTGTAAAAATTAAGATGTATATAATTGATGGAAAATTCTCTACATTGCTACGAGGGGCATACCCCAAGAGAAATTAAAGAAACAAGCTGATTGCAAGCAGCTGGCAAATAGACGAAAGAACAAAGTAAAGAAAAAAAGAAAGGAATACAAGCACGGCCTCTGCGTGAACAGAGGCCATGAAAATAAATGCTCCTATGTGAAAATCATGCAGACTCCACGTGAATAGTGGTCGATTTCTAACTGGCGCTCATCATCAAATGGAAGGAAGGCGTTTCATACTTTTTTTTTCTTTTTTTTTCCTTTCCCCCCTAATCCTAAGCTAAAGCAATCTTCGACATGAGTCTTTTGCATGAGACTCCCGTGTACAGTGCCATGCCAAGAGGGAAATCCACGACAGAGAACAAACCAGCATCAGCTATCAAGGAAGACAGTGGGGAGAAGATGGAGCGGCTAACCCCACCCGATTCTTTGAAGACAAAACCAAATAAGCCATATCACTGGAAACAAAGCTAGAGGAAAAGACTGCAGAGAACTCAAGATCCGGGGAGCTTCCAGATGCTTTTGAAGACGTCTGGGATATGGTCCGGATTCTTGTTTAACAGGCAAGACCTTGTAATGTCGAAGACTTCCTCGCTGAGCTGCTGGCCAGACCGAAAGATTTGACTAAAGATTCTGTTGTTTCTCTCATACCACAAAAAATATACTGTTGCAGAGAGGGCTAACCGTGATAAATAGTGTGAAAAGTCTTTCTTTTTTCTGAAGGTGGAAGCTGCCCACTGTAATAGGCAAAGCCAATCCATATTCGGCCAATTCACAAGAGTTTTCTCTGTGATATTTCTCCACACTGAAGCTGAGTATGTGCATTGGAAGAATAAGTGATTGTGCGTTTCCATATGTAGGCCACATAGAGTGCATGTTGCAGAGGAGATGATTTGGTGGGAGAGAAGCCTGTCCATGGTGGGCAACCGCCCCATTGATGCGATCCAGAGTATGAAGGCTTGGCGAGGGACGTGCTCTGGAAACCAGATCAGATGATACATTGTGTCTGTTGGTCTAGAGTCTCTAAGGAATTCCCATGCAGAGTCAATCGTGAACTTGCCTGAGGGGTGCCCTTGCCATTTGCAGTGGTCTTCCAAGTGGGTGCGGGGTTGGAAATGGATTGAATTCCAAATTGTTTGCAGGTCGGGATGTCCTGCTGGGAAAGACCATCTCCCCTCTGAAATTATGTCTGAAACCTTCGCATTCCATGGCAGACATGTCGTGGTTAACACCCGAAATGGGAGGATATCACAGAACCTTCTTGCATCCGGGAGCCAGTAGTCCAACCATAGGGATGTGCTCTTTCCATTACCAATGCAGGATGTGAACATACCTTTGCACTTAGTTCTGCTGAGGAGAATCTTTCTCCAGGACCACGAGGAGGTTGATGGGGGGTTGATATACCAAAAGCACCGGCCTCTGAGAAGGATAGAATGCACCCACTCCACCCAAACTGAGGAGCTTTTTGTGTGCAGCCTCCACACATGCTTTAACACTGCAGCATTGTTCCATGTCCTGATGTTTTTGATCCCCAAGCCACCTTCTTTCAATGGATAGCATAGTGATGCCCAAGCAACTTTGGCTCCTGTGCGATTTAGAGAGGTTCCCTTCCATAAAAAAGCAGCTAAAATGCTCTCAATCTTGCGAATAGTATGGCAAGGTAACAGAAATATGCTGGACCAGTAGACTTGGATTGAGAATAGCGTGGACTTGATAAGCTGTAACCGGCCAGCATAAGTGAGAGAGGTTGTTGTCCAATTCTTAATCCTGGAAGTAATACGTTCTATCAATGGCATGCAGTGTTGATGCGTGAGTCTAGTGCTGATCAAAGGGACGCCAAGGTATTTCACCGGCAGAGTCCCTGAGTTGAAGCCCAGACAGTTGATAATTTCTGTTCTAAGCCCCATCTCCACTCCTGATAAAAATACTGAACTTTTGCAGTGATTGATAGTTAGGCCTGATATTCTGGAAAATGAGGCCAGAGCTTCCCTAATAAGTTGGACTGATCTTATATCAGCATTGCAAAAGATCATTACATCATCTGCAAAACAGAGGTGTGTGATTTTATTCTTCTTGCATCTCCAGTGAAACCTGAACGTGGGTTCTGATGAGGCCATGCCCAGGAGACCCCCTAAACCTTCCATCGCAAGGACAAAGAGATAAGGGGATAAGGGATCACCCTGACGTAGCCCTCTAGACGATTGGAAAAAACCATGTAGTTTGCCATTTATGCCAACAGAGAAGTGAGCCGATGAAATGCATACTTGGATCCACTTTACCATGCAATCAGGAATACCAACAGCCTTCAAACCCATCAAGATATAATTCCAGCTGATAGTATCGAATGCTTTCTTGAGGTCGACTTTCAGTGCACATCTAGCAGAGCCTGTATTCAGGTGGTAGTTGTGCAGCAGTTCCTGAGAGAGCAAGATATTGTCTGAGATCTGTCTTCCAGGAATAAATGCAGATTGGGAAGGACCAATCACATCCGGGAGGATGATTTTCAGTCTGCTAGCTATGACTTTGGAGATGCACTTATACATGACAGTACAGCAAGAAATTGGTCGATAGTCATCCATGCATGCAGGATTTTCCACCTTGGGCACTAATGCAATTCTGGTACTATTAACACAGCAAGGAATACTACTCTGCCTGAAACAGTATTTAATGGCTGCTATGAATTCCACTCCGATAATATTCCAGCATCGCTTGAAGAATAGAGCTGTAAAACCATCTGGACCCGGGGCTTTATTATCGGGGATAAAGAATAAAGCCAACTTGATTTCATCATCTGTAATTGGCTGAACCAAACTAGCTATCTTACTAGCGGGGATACGTGAGGGAAAGAGTTTGGAGAAGTCATGCTCAGATTGCGTGTGGGTGGCTGATAGGAGCTTCTGAAAGTAACTGACTGCCACCTGCCCGATCCCCTTCTGATCAGCAACCTGGTTGCCTGCTGCATCAATTAGAGCATGGATATTATTCCTAGATTGCCTATGCATCAAGGACCTGTGGAAGAATTTAGTATTTCGGTCCCCCAGGTGCAGCCATTGAATTCTTGATCGCTGCTTATAAATGGCTTCTTCCTCTTTACATAGTTATGAGTATAGCTTGGCATGGTTCCTTTCGGCAGCAAGAAGATCTTCTGAGGCAGGAGACTCGTCTAGCAGGATTTGGGCTGAAGTCCATCTATGCTTTGCCTCTGCTACCCTGCTAGAGATATGACTTGTATGATGCCTATGCAAGGACTTGAGGGTATGCTTCAGCAGTCGTAGCTTGGCAGTGAAGCTATAAATAGGAGTGCCACGGACTGGGGATTCCCAAGCAGATTTGACTATATCCAGGAAGTCCTCCCTATCCGCCCACACATTCAAGAACTTGAAAGGAGAGGGGGAACGAGGAAGGGGAGTGCTGAGTGTGAGAACCATGGAACTATGGTCAGAGTGATCTCTTGGGAGGAATTGAGAGTGAGCTGTTGGCCAAGAGTTTAGAAAGGAAGAATTTCCAAAAATCCAGTCCAGTTTCTTCATAATAGCCGAGTTTCCCAGCTGACCATTGTGCCAAGTGTACTTCATTCCTGAATATGCAATCTGAGAAAGCTCTGAATCATTAATGCAGAATCCAAAGTCTTCCATGTGGCCATACCAGGATGCATCCCCCCCTGATCGGTCTGTTGTTCTGAGGATAGCATTGAAATCCCCTAGGAGGGCCCATAGGGATGAGGAAAATAACGGGGCTTGATGCTGGATATAGTTCCATAGAGTCCCTCGACCAGAGGGATTGTTAAGGCCATAAACAAATGTTATCCTGAGATGGGCATGAGAGGAGAGTGTGATAACATCACAAGTTACCCATTGTTCAGAATAATGAGAGCAAACAAGGTCATACTGCAAGGGATCCCAACCCACTAGGATTCGACAGCTGGGGTGAGCACTGACATTGGAGAGAAACTTCCAGGAGGGAAGGGCAAGGCCAGATATAACAACATTCATTCTGGCTGGAGCAATTTTGGTTTCTAACAACCCAATAATACCAAGGCTATGTTTATAAATCCAATCTCTAACTACTTTTTGTTTAGTGGGACTATTAAGACCCCATATGTTCCAAGATCCTATATTTGTCATAAAAAAGGAAATAATAGTTGAAAACAAAACTAACTGAACAGCATCAGGACATTATTGGCCCTTGGCCTTTCTCATTTTCTTCCCTTTCTTTTTCTTAGTTTGAGAAGGGGAAGGTGTAGTACCTCTTGGAGTCGATGAAGTATCTAGGGATGTATCCTTGGCCGAAGTTGATGCTTCACTGCAGCTTGCAAAAGTTACTATTCTGCTTTCAATACATGGGGGAAAGCCAGTGATGAGGTGCTGATTTTCTTCCATAAGTTGAGGATCATTGTCTGAGTCATTCTCTGATCCACAATCCTTTTCTATATTGTTTCCACCCGAGGTAGCTTGGAGTGCACATATCTCAACAGCTGGCCGAGATGCTACCTTATTACAACTAGTAGCTCCTGCGGTGTGCAGAGTGACCCGATGCTCATCTAGTGTAGTTGGTTTCTGAAGATGCTCCTGGATATTTGCTGATGCTCCTTTATTATCAGCCCGGAGGGTACCAGGCCCAAAAGAAGTATGTTGTAGATTGTCAATCACCTTCCCTTTCTCCTTAGCCATATCTTTATGGTTGTTCACTGCAGGGCAGACATGCCCAAAAGTACCACATTTTTCACATCGAGGGGGTCTCCACTCATATTCAACTTGGATTGATATTGGCTCCTCAGACAATGAGCTTTCCATTTCAAATTGGTGGATGAATGGGAGTGATGCATCCACTTCCACACACACTTTCGCATAATCTAGCCGTGTGCAGTTGTAGGTTTGCTCATCACAGGACAGGGGCCTTCCTGCCATACTAGCTGCTAGACTTAAACCAGTCTTTGACCATAAGGGGAAGGGTAGGCCGTGTAGGCGAATCCAAACAGGGAGCTTGGAAATCTTGTTTTTATCAAACACATAGTGTGGGTGCCATTGTTGCAGAATAATAGTTTTACCTCCGAACATCCAAGGTCCTTTCTCCAGGACCATATGCACTGCTTCTTCAGTTTTAAAACGAAATATCATGAATCCAGAGGTAGTAGTCATGACATTCTCTAGCCCAAATCTTGCCCAAACTCTAGTAGCAATGGTGTTAACCGTATGGAAAGGCATCTTAAAACCTGGGAAAAAACCTACCATGCATCTGTTCCATTTCTCTGCTGTTTCTGTCAGAATCTCCTGGGGAATTTTGAGGCGAGCTCCAATTTTTTGTCTGGGGATGGGGTCTAGTGAGAAACGAGTGCTGGAGTCCGTGACTCTGACTCGCTCCGCCCATGAAACTTTTGGGGTTGCGTTTTTTGTGGTTGAGGATGGGGGTGGGGCGGTCTTTTGTTGGTTTGCATGTAAATTGTTTGCAGGCCGAGAGGGGTTATGGATTTTGGATGAGTTCAGAGCTTGTTGTTGGTTAAGAAGGGATGGAACAGTGACCTGTATGGCATGGCTGGCCATGTTTCAATTAGTACGAGGTGCAATAGAGAAAATGAAACAGAAGAACAGCCGCAGTTTCAAAAGGATCTTTGGACAGCCATCTCTCCCATATGCTAAACTTACTGCAAAATCCGAACGGTCAAGTAGTAAAACAAGTAGTGCTACACATCATACCAAAAAAAGAGACAAATCCAACGGTGAACGGAGGAGTTATTGGTCCGGCAGTAGATCCTCTCTCTAGTCTTCTGTACAGACCCTCTCTCACTCCCTAAAACCTTAACTCAAACCCTTCCTAGACCCTAGACCCCAAACCCCAAACCCGGAACCCCCAAACCCTGAACCCTGAACCCCTGAACCCTGAACCCTAAACCCTGAACCCTGAGCCCTAAACCCTAAGCCCTAAGCCCTAAACCCTAAACCCTAAACCCAAAACCCAAAACCCAAAACCCAAAACCCACAACCCTGAACCCTGAACCCGAATCACATGAATCATGACTGGAATCACATGCTTCCAGTGCGGGAAGGTCAGCTATAGGTGGGTGGGATAGAGGCAAGGGTGGAGGCTGTTGTTGTTGCTGGGTGAAAGGTAAGGATGATGGTGCTTGGGTTAGGCTTGTGGACGGCAAAGTGGGTGGTAATGGGGAGGCAGGGTGTGTTGTGTCTTGAATGGTTGTGGGAGGTTGGTGTAGTGCAGTAAGGGATGTGGTTGGCATGGTTGTGATTTCAGAAGGTGGTGCAGGAGCATTGGACTTGCAGGAGTGCCCAAAGAATTTGCAGTGCTCGCAACGTGTGGGTTTCCATTCATAATCCACTGTCACTGTAATAGGATCTGCAGAGAGAGGACAATCAATTTCAAAACTGTGGACAAAAGGCAAGGATGCATCAATTTCAACACATAAACGTGCATACTCCAGTCGAGTGCAATTATATGTGAGCTCATCACATGATAATGGTCTGCCAACCATACTGGCTGCCAAACTCAATCCCTGTTTAGACCACAAAGGAAAGGGCAGGCCATGAAGCCGAATCCATACTGGAAGGGTGGATATTTTGCTTTTATCAAAATTGTATCGTGGGTGCCACTGTTGAAGAATAATATTCTTCCCTCCAAACATCCATGGCCCTTTTTCAAGTACAGCATGCATCTCTTCCTCTGTTTTAAACCGAAAGATCATGAACCCATTGGCTGTTGTCATAACATTCTCAAGGCCTCATTGACGCCATACCCTAGAAGCAATGGCGTTAACAGCATGATATGGCATTTTGAACCCTGGAAAAAAACCAATCATACATCTTGTCCATTGGTCAGAGTTTTCCAGTAACATTTGTTCCGTAATCTTGAGGCACTGCCCCACTGGTTGTCTTGGAAGAGAGTCTAAAGTGAACCGGGTGCTGGAGTCAGAAACTCGAACACGATCTGCCCATGAAGTCTAGCCAGCTTGGGATGTAGGCTTATTGTGGGGCTTGTGTGGTTTCATTACGGGCTTGAGGGGCGGCTGAGACAGTGTAGGGGTGGTAGTAATGGGAGATGTGGTCGGTGGTGTGGCTTGAGAGATCATGGTGGGTGAGTAGGGTTTTTTTTTTCAGAACAGAGGAAGGTGATCGCCTAAACCCGAAACCCTAAACCTTAAACCCTAAAACCGAAACCCTAAACCCCAAACCCTAAACCCCAAACCCCAAACCCCAAACCCAAAACCCAAAACCCAAAACCCTCAACCCCAACCCTCAACCCTCAACCCCTGAACCCCTGACCCTGAACCCTGAACCCCTAACCCTGAACACTGAACCCTGAACCCTGAACCCTGAACCCTGAACCCTGAACCCGAAACCCCAAACCCCAAACCTAAAACCCTAAAACCTAAACCCGAAACCCGAAACCCCAAACCCCAAAATCCTAAACCTAAAACCCTAAACCCTAAAATCCTAAACCCCAAACCCCAAACCCTAAACCTCAAACCCCAAACCCTAAAAAAACCCTAAACCTCAAACCCTAAACCCTAAAACCCCAAACCCTGAACCCCAAACCCAAACCCCAAACCGTGAACCCCAAACCCTAAACCTGTCCTTAAACCCTCAACTCTTGTCGCACGTCAAAAAAAATCCGCGCGGCGTCGGCTTGGCGATTTTTCGTTGTGTTGATTTGATTGGTTCGTTGGAGTCGCCACCTAGTAATTTATTCAAGGCTACTAGGAAACCGGATGTACTAGTCTTGTCAGAGATTCGCGGGTAAGGGACTGGTTGTGGTTAGGGAAGGTATTAGCACCCCTAACACACCCTACCTGAGGTAAGCTGCTTCGTGACTTTGATGTGTTAAAGAAGTTTTAATAATTGTCTTTTCATCGGATACTAGAAATACAACTTACATGTAAGTTAATAAATCTTGACCGTGATCCAATCAAAATATTAAATTCTTCTTTAATCTTTGCAATTTTATTTATAAAAAAAAATAATACATAAAACAAATACAAACACACACATACACTTTCACTATATCTTTTCTTTTCTTTTCTTTTTTCTTTTTTTCCTTTCCTTTTCTTTTCTTTTTCTTTTACATCCACATTACAAATTATAAAAATTCAACAACTAAACAAACATTACATTACACACTTTAAAAAAATTACAGAATAACCCAAAACATCCCAGAACAGTGTCAGGAAGCCTTCTGGAACCGGAGGAACAGTGGCGGCGCATCTCCCCACGCGCCACCGTCACTGGCGGCGCGTGGGTTCACGTGCCGCCACTGGCAACGCCAGAAACGGGCGGATCTGCCCTGCCTTCTCCTTCTCTTCCCTTCCCTGCCGGAAGTGAGGTACACCACTCCCTGCAAAACACAAAAAAAACGCAAGCAACGGTCTGTTTTGCTTCACTGCAGATCCGGTTTCTTCTTGTTCAAGTGGCCGGTCGCTGGACCTGGGGGGAACGGCTGGAGGAGGGTTGTCCTTTGCTGCTGTTGTGTTCGGGGCTTCGGTGTGGAGGAGCCTGCTGCTGTGTGGCTTGATGGAGGGCGATTTATGAGGGAGGAGCTGGAGAAGGAAGGCTCTGCTGGGTGCTGCCGGATGAAGAAGGCGCCGCTGCGGCTGGAGAAGGGAGCAGCTGAGAGAGGATCTGTGGAAGGGGGAGCTAATTCATGGTTGTTGTTGGTCTATGGCCGGTTGATGAGTGAAGATTGGAGTAAGAGAGGAGGTGAGGGGCTGTCTTGTGTGGGCAGAAAACTGGAGATGGAAGGATGGTTTTGGGTGAAGAAGCTGGAGGGAAACGATGCTGTGGGAGCTGGTGCTGGGCAGGGGGAAAGGAAAGGAAAAGAGGGAGCCGGCTGAGAAGGAGAAAATGGAAAATCACTCCTCTCCTTCGGATGCAGGGGAGAAGAAGAAAAATGTGGCCAGCGGGAGGGGGCTGGCTGTTGTGGTTTGATTTCAAAGAGAGGGGAAAGCTGTGAAGATGGAGGCACGACTGAAGGTTGAAGATGAGAAGAAAAAGGGGGGAACAACTGCGTTTTTTGTGGCTGAGGGGAGATGGGTGGCTGGTCTGTGAAAATGGGAGGAAAGCCTTGGCCGGGGGGAGAGGAGGCTTGAGCGGCTGGTTTCTGGTTTGTGGGGAAGGAGGGTCAGCGGCTGTGTGGGGGAGAAGCTGAGGTGAAGATGAAAGGAAAGGGAGGCCTGTGTGTGGGTCTCCGGCTGAAAGAAGAAGAAGGAAAATTCCAAAGCCTGGAGGGGGCCGGCGGCTTCTTCTTTTTGGGGTTAGAGATAGGTTTAGGTTTAGGTTGTTTTTTTGTATTTTTCTGATGTTTCCAAAATTGACCCCCCCTTTGAAAATTCAGTATAGCATGGTATTTATAGGAAAAATTTTGCTAGGTTTTCAAACTAGTCCCTCAACTTTTCTTTCCTTCTCTTTTCCTCTTTTTTTTTTTTTTTTTTTTTTTTTGTAAATTTTGATTTTTCTTATTTTTTTTGTATTTTTGAAAGCGAGCAAATATCAACGTCGACTCAATGAGGAAAATCAATGATTTTAAAATTAACGCGTTAAAAGTTGAACGCGTTCGAAAGACCTTTGAAAATTTAAATTCTTTTTAGACGACGCTGAAAATGCTAAAAACGATGCAAATGTATTAAAAAATGTATTTTTTGGGTTTTCAATGCTTTTCGCTATTTTTAGATTTTTTCTGAAAATTTATTAAAACATGGGTCAAAAATTGGGTAGCAACAGATGCCCCCTCTTTACAATGCTTACGAAACAAAACTCCTCAATGTTTTGCGTAGTAAACTTTGTAAAGAAAAACTCTAACTGTTTCTTTCTCTCTTTTTTTTTTCTCCTTTCTTTTTTTGTTAACTTGAGATCCCATCTGGCGATCTCCTTGAACCAAAATCAAAATCTGCGTGGTTGGGCTAACCTGAGATCCCATCCGGCGATCCCCTTTAACCAGAACCAACATGAGATCCCATCTGGCGACCTCATTAAACCAAAACTAAAAAATGTGTGTAGCTCGGTCAACCTGAAATCCCATCTGGCGATTCCCTTTAACCAAAGCTACATGAGATCCCATCTGGCGACCTCATTCAACTGGAACTTAGAAAAATGTGTGGTAGCTCGGTCAACCTGAAATCCCATCTGGCGATTCCCTTTAACCAAAGCTACATGAGATTCCATCTGGCAACCTCATTCAACTGGAACTAAAAAATGTGTGGTAGCTCGGTCAACCTGAAATCCCATCTGGCGATTCCCTTTAACCAAAGCTACATGAGATCCCATCTGGCGGCCTCATTAAAGTGGAACTAAAAAATGTGGTAGCTCGGTCAACCTGAAATCCCATCTGGCGATTCCCTTTAACCAAAGCTACATGAGATTCCATCTGGCAATCTCATTCAAGTGGAACTAAAAAATGTGTGGTAGCTCGGTCAACCTGAAATCCCATCTGGCGATTCCCTTTAACCAAAGCTACATGAGATCCCATCTGGCGACCTCATTCAACTGGAACTTAGAAAAAAGTGTGGTAGCTCGGTCAACCTGAAATCCCATCTGGCAATTCCCTTTAACCAAAGCTACATGAGATCCCATCTGGCGACCTCATTCAAGTGGAACTAAAAAATGTGTGGTAGCTCGGTCAACCTGAAATCCCATCTGGCGATTCCCTTTAACCAAAGCTACATGAGATCCCATCTGCGACCTCATTAAAGTGGAACTAAAAAATATGGTAGCTCAGTCAACCTGAAATCCCATCTGGCGATTCCCTTTAACCAAAGCTACATGAGATTCCATCTGGCAATCTCATTCAAGTGGAACTAAAAAATGTGTGGTAGCTCGGTCAACCTGAAATCCCATCTGGCGATTCCCTTTAACCAAAGCTACATGAGATCCCATCTGGCGACCTCATTCATCTGGAACTTAGAAAAAAGTGTGGTAGCTTGGTCAACCTGAAATCCCATCTGGCAATTCCCTTTAACCAAAGCTACATGAGATCCCATCTGGCGACCTCTTTCAAGTGGAACTAAAAAATGTGTAAAAAGTGGTCTCATTGTAATGGGTGACCTACCCGGGTGGAAAGAATATGGAAAGCGGTCTCATTATGATGGGTGACCTACCCAAATGGAAAGATAGTGAAGTGTGGTCTTATTATAATGGGTGACCTACCCAGATGGAAGATAGAAAAAAATATGAAGTGGTCTCATTGTAATGGGTGACCTACCCAGATGGAAGATGAGAAAAATATGAAGTGGTCTCATTATTATGGGTGACCTACCCAGGTGGAGGATAGAAAAAATATGAAGTGGTCTCATTGTTATGGGTGACCTACCCAGGTGGAAAGAATGTGAAGTGCGGTCTCATTATAATGGGTGACCTACCCAGATGGAAGATAGAAAAAAAATATGAAGTGGTCTCATTGTTATGGGTGACCTACCCAAATGGAGGATATAAAAAAATATGAAGTGGTCTCATTGTTATGGGTGACCTACCCAGGTGGAAGATAGAAAAAATATGAAGTGGTCTCATTGTTATGGGTGACCTACCCAGGTGAAAAGAATGCGATGTGCGGTCTCATTATAATGGGTGACCTACCCAGATGGAAGATAGAAAAAATATGAAGTGGTCGTGTTATAATGGGTGACCTACCCAAATGAAAGATGGTGGTCTCATTGTGATGGGTGACCTACCCAGATGAAAGATGTGATATGACAAGTGTGAAAAAAGGGACTTACCTAGCGAAGTCCTGAAGGGATGATTGACGAAGGGCCGGAAAACTTGGTGCTTCTTGATAATTCTTGATCGCAGGGTTTGAAAACTCGATGCTTCCTGATTGCAAGGTTGATTTTCCTAACAATAAGGCTTATCTCATCTTCTTCCCGTTCCAAGGTCACAACCATGATTCTTTGTTATTATCAGCTCAATGATTCTTCTTCTTTTTTCTTTTTTTTTTGGTCCCCAATCTTGCTAAACTACATTGAGGATTTTTCTTGCAACAAAACAAAATAAAAAATATGTGTAATGTTTTAACGTTAGATGACATGCATGCATCCTTACCTGATTTGAAATATAGGTCCCCCCTCTTCGATGTTCCATCATCACAGGGTGCCTTTGTTTGCATTCCAAAGCTTTCTTTGTTCTCTTGATGCCTTGGCTCATTCATGCGCTAGCCATCCACTTAGCGGTAAGTGCAATGCCCCTCCTGGGGTTGTCCACAATGATTACTGCTCTTGTTGTTTATCAAGCTTGACTCTGCCCCCAAGTGCGGTGTTGCTTGATTCATTATGAAGGATTTTCTCTCCTGGATCTTTCTGAAAATTATCTTTTGATTGGTTGTATGCATCATGCCAACACCCATCAAGATTGTTAATCAGTCATGAACTTGCCCCCAGTTGAAACAATACTCTTCAAGTATATGTTATCATCAGTCTTCATGGAAATCATCCGATCATCCAGACATGCATCTCATAGCTTGCAGTGAAAGACTCATCGTTGTATGCTCAATGTTCTTTCTCATTGATTCCTTTCAGCTTGTCAAATCAGATAGTGGAAAGAAATGTCTCGACATCATCAATGATGTTCATGTTATCACCTATATTCATACGGCGAAGTGCGCATTTGAGCTTCAGAATAGATGGTCCCACAGTCAGTCTTGGTGGTGTGCATCTTTCTGACATTCATTCCAATGCATCTATGCAATACCATCTGTCGATAACCATGTTTCAAAAGATGACAATATGAGATTGTCCTTTAAGTGCAGCATTGTTCCATCGCAGTCTTGGTGGAGTGCACATCTTTTCAATATTCATTCAAATACAACTGTATGCCCACATCGATAGCCATGTTTCAAAACATGACGATATAAAGATGTCCTTCAAGTGTATCTTTGCTTTCCCGATTGTTGACGGGGTTCACTAGATCATGGACTATCTTTAAACAACATTGCCCCCAATATGATCTGAATATGCTCGTTCATTGACTATCTTTCTTTGAACACCATTGTCTTCGGTACACTGATTCATCATTTAATCATCTTTCTTTGCCCCCAGCTGATCTGAATACTGTTTGTTTTCCTACTCAGGATCCACTGTATTGCCCCCAGGTGGTCAACTTTTCAAGGAATGTCGAGAAATGTTGATGTCATTCTTGTCAAGGATTTTACAAACTCGATCGATATTCTTCTTGTTCGACAATCTTTCTATTCTGGAATCAACTCTCATACTTTCAAAGATCATGTCTATTCAAAGTCTAGTTGTTGAAATGAAATTAGAGAGATGTCAGTTTTTTGAAAAGATCTTTTGAAAATCAAGCTTTTTGGTCAAAGACCCAACACACACTATTCAATATAGTCTTTTGATTGTCTTGTATTTTGAAAACAGAAATTGACCCGTTGTAAGACTAAAATGGTTTTTTTTTCATGGTTCTTTGTATCCATTTTAGACTCTGATTTCGGGTATATCTTTTGATGGTCTGCAATGAGGTGACCTTCTGTGAATTTCAAGGAAAACAAAAGACTCAAGTCAAAACTTGAGGATTCATCAAGAAAGATTGTTTTCTTTTTTAGCATCAATTTTATCAGCATGCATAATAACAAGTAGCTTAATCCATGAAGCCACGACTCTTATGGAAAAGCTCTTCAAGTTTTGAGATCGTCATTCATCGGTTCAGATTGCTTACTTGATCAAAAAGGGCTTTTAAAAGCACGTAATGCAGGCTATGGTTCATGGCTTATGAAAGAAAGGAAAATTCAGGCTCAAAAGGTGTTTGAGGGTTTCAAAGACCTAGGATCAACATCAAATTATTCATCAACTCTTTTCCTATTGTTGTCTTTGTGGAGAAAGTGACATATAACCTTGTTAATATCAAATTCAGAATTCTCTTAACATAGGTCATAACGCTAATCCAACTTTTTCTCTGATGAATAATGAATCTAAAAAATTTTGAAGACACTAAAGGCTTTATCCTAGACACACCAAAAGACATGAAACTTGATTTTTTTGGTGTTGACTTTTGGCATTTGTTGTGTCTTTCTTCCATTGAAACCTCTTTTGCCCCTCTTAGAATTGATAAGCATTCTCCTTCATTTCCAATTTTTTTGCTTTTACATAACCTTCCTCAAAATTTTCTTGGATGACCCTCAATCTATGGCTTTTCTTGTTCTCCCTTTCTCAATCATTGGGCTTTTATTCTAAGCCTTTCTTTTATCATTGATTCTATCAGTGTCTTCATCCTTCCTAATAACATATCTCTCATTGCCCCCAGTGTGGGGTGTGATCCTAGTCAAGGTTTCTTTTTTGAAAGAAAATATTTTACCATGCTCAAAATGGGACTGCAAGGGATATAATCTTTAGAAAGTAAAGGGATATCAAAGATGGCCTTTTCTCATTTCAAGCAAGGTCGGTTAGAACCGATAAATTTTGACCTCATCCAGTGTAATGATTGGGACTTGTAAGAATCATGATTCACGAGTCCATAACTATTGAATCCACTACATGTCATTATGCATACTGCTAAAACTAGCTATATGATGTGTGGTTCAGTTTCAGGAGGTATGAGTTCAAAATTGTTTCGTCACCTCATGTCATTTTCAAGCATCGAGTTATTTCTGCAATCAAAATACTTTTAATCTTCAGGACTGATTAATCTTAATCGCATGTTGGAGCTTGATCAAAATATTTTGTAAAAATACCCTTTGAAAGAAGCATCTCTTGATTTCAAAACAACAGGAAGACGAAGGAAAGACATGTTTCGTTCAAGGATGAGATGTGACCCCAAAACAAAATGCAGAAGGGAAAAAATCCAAAAAAAAGATGATTGACAGTTTAACCCCTTCTTAGATCAGCTTCTCTGGCAATATCTGTGTTTTGCCAAGCAATTCCGATCACTCGTCATTCTGAGGATGTTATGGCGACAAAATGATCGATGACATCATCTTTCACAAACTGAGCTCGATTCTTGAAACTCTTGCATTTGTTGAACTGAAATGGCCGAGGACCCCACTATGACAACACATCTCTTGTTTGGATTGAACCACCTAGAAAACGGTGGTTGCACGGGTTTTGTCGGAGTCAGGCAAAATTCTAGAATCTGGCAGATGCTAGTCGACAAACTTAAGTGGCAGAAGGATGTCGATCCTGACAAAGGTACTTGAGCAGTTGATGCTATAGTGAGACTTGGCTAAACCACATGAATAAGGTTTTCCACCTTCAGAGTTATCTTCTTATTCATTTCTCTTCATTGTTCTGGAATTCATGGCAGAATCTTCAATCTTTCACTTCTTCATGGCTAGCTCAATTCTTTTGGCAATCCACACAACTTCATGTCAATATTCCAATGTTGTTGTGGTCGTTTGTGGATTGTTGGAAACCTTCCAACAGCTAGGTAATCTTGGCAGCACTCAAAGACTTGCAGCATTGTCACTGCCGACGTGTGGGATCACGCGTTGTCTCAATTGGAAGAGAAACTGATGAATCTGAAACCCTTTTTGTCTCCTCTTCGATTCCTCACTGACGGTGCAGCAAACAGCCACCTGTAGAGGGAGTTCCGCTCTGTGAAAGTTTCAGTCTTCTTCATGTTTTTCAGTCTAGGCATGTCTCTTCTCTCTACTTTTTCATTTTAATACTGACACTGTAAGGAGGAAAATCATAGATGATCTGAAACTATTATATTCTTTCTTGAATTTCCCACTTGCAGATCCACAAACAGATTCCTGTTAAGAGAGCTCTGCTATGTTGAAGTTTGATGCTTGCCCCTGTTTTCAGACTAGGTCTGGCTTTTCAACCCACTACAGTGTCTTCGTACTGAAACTGGTGGTGTAAATTTTCATATCATCTACAACTACTACATCAAAGTTCGATGACTGCTCATGTTTTCAGACTAGGTCTGACTCTTCGGCCTACTCCAGTGTTTCAGTGCTGAAACTGATGAGACAAATTTTTGTAGCGTATGAAAGTACTGCATCCCCTCTTGCATTTCCCACTAGCATATCCCCAAACAAATCTCTACAGAGAGAGCTCTGCCATGTAGAAGTTCAGTGTCTAATCATGTTTTTTCAGACCAGATTTGGCTCTTCAACCTACCATAGTGTCTTTGTGCTGAAACTGATGATAGATTTTTATAGCATATGCAACTAATAAATCCCCTCTTGCATTCCCAACTTGCAGAGCCATAAACGGATTTTTGTAGAGAGAGCTCTGCCACATTGAAGTTTGATGACTGCTAACATTTTCAGACCAGGCCTCACTCTTCTGCCTACTACAATGTTTTGCTGGTGCCACTGGTGAGAGAAAGTTTTAAAGCATATGAAACCACTACACCCCCTCTTGCGTTCCCCACTGGCAGATCCACAAACAAATCTCTACAGAGAGAGCTCTGCAACGTAGAAGTTCAGGGTCAAATCATGGTTTTTTTTTTTTTTTTTGCATCTTGTGCCGCTGAACTGGAATTGAGCTAACAGTTGGGGTAACGTCAAAGAAGGCTAATGCACCATGCACAGAAGGCTAGCAGTTATTTGGTGTCATTGGAAGATGTGGAGGCGATGAACAATTAATAGTACAACTGAACAAGAACAGAGGTTGTCATTAGCTAATGACTGAGGGCATTGTTGGTGTTGTTCATTAGTGAAAAGGAGAGGTGCAGCTTTAATTGGACTGGACAAGCATTGTTCCCACAGAAGACTATGCAGATTTCAATTTGACGCTTAACACTTGTTCAGGCAGATCTGAGCCTAGCTACTTCCCCTTTGATGCTCTCAACTTCATTTTGATAATAAGCCTCTATTTGACATCTTTCTTTGCTTCCATCTTCAATCGCGTGTAGCACAGCTTGGATGGGGGAACCTATTTTTCCTCCCGGTACATGCATGATAAATGTATGAACATGTAATCTATATGAAGAACTCGCCCTTCGAGGGGTGACAATATGGTCGTAACTCTTGCATGATGAAACAAGAATCTTGATTCTTGCCCAAACTCTACAATGAAATTCTTTCTGAGTGACGACCATTGGGTCACCCTCAAGTCTTGAGTTCAAGATGCTTCAAGAAGGGTTTGCCCTGATGCAAATAAAAATAGCACATACAACCTAAGGACAGGTTCTATTCACTATGTGAACATGGGTAGGTTCTCTACCTGGTCTCAAAAAGGTCTCATATCTGCCCAGTGACGTTCTTCGTAAAGACAGTATGGGGGCGTTGCAAGGAATAGTTAAGGTACGTCTACCCACCATTACCAAGCAGGCACTCAGATATGAGTTGGATTTTTCACGCATCTGAACCCTGACCAATAGTCGTAGGGCAGATCGCTAATTCACCACCTAACCTAAAAGCTTGTGTGTGCTTTCAAAAATAAATACAAGTGATGCATGAAACAATTCTAAAAATACATGGATAAAACAAAAATAAAACAAGACAAAAATGCAAAAACTTAAACACATCAAATACACAAAGCTTAGTCCAATAATGTTGAAAACATTACCTTTCCCCAGTGGAGTCGCCATTCTGTCGCACGTCAAAAAAAATCCGCGCGGCGTCGGCTTGGCGATTTTTCGTTGTGTTGATTTGATTGGTTCGTTGGAGTCGCCACCTAGTAATTTATTCAAGGCTACTAGGAAACCGGATGTACTAGTCTTGTCAGAGATTCGCGGGTAAGGGACTGGTTGTGGTTAAGGAAGGTATTAGCACCCCTAACACACCCTACCTGAGGTAAGCTGCTTCGTGACTTTGATGTGTTAAAGAAGTTTTAATAATTGTCTTTTCATCGGATACTAGAAATACAACTTACATGTAAGTTAATAAATCTTGACCGTGATCCAATCAAAATATTAAATTCTTCTTTAATCTTTGCAATTTTATTTATAAAAAAAAATAATACATAAAACAAATACAAACACACACATACACTTTCACTATATCTTTTCTTTTCTTTTCTTTTTTCTTTTTTTCCTTTTCTTTTCTTTTCTTTTTCTTTTACATCCACATTACAAATTATAAAAATTCAACAACTAAACAAACATTACATTACACACTTTAAAAAAATTACAGAATAACCCAAAACATCCCAGAACAGTGTCAGGAAGCCTTCTGGAACCGGAGGAACAGTGGCGGCGCATCTCCCCACGCGCCACCGTCACTGGCGGCGCGTGGGTTCACGTGCCGCCACTGGCAACGCCAGAAACGGGCGGATCTGCCCTGCCTTCTCCTTCTCTTCCCTTCCCTGCCGGAAGTGAGGTACACCACTCCCTGCAAAACACAAAAAAAACGCAAGCAACGGTCTGTTTTGCTT
This sequence comes from Populus nigra, assembly GCF_951802175.1. Taxonomy (NCBI): domain Eukaryota; kingdom Viridiplantae; phylum Streptophyta; class Magnoliopsida; order Malpighiales; family Salicaceae; genus Populus; species Populus nigra. Next base: position 22,445,074 of record NC_084858.1, on the reverse strand, counting down.
CACTGCAGATCCGGTTTCTTCTTGTTCAAGTGGCCGGTCGCTGGACCTGGGGGGAACGGCTGGAGGAGGGTTGTCCTTTGCTGCTGTTGTGTTCGGGGCTTCGGTGTGGAGGAGCCTGCTGCTGTGTGGCTTGATGGAGGGCGATTTATGAGGGAGGAGCTGGAGAAGGAAGGCTCTGCTGGGTGCTGCCGGATGAAGAAGGCGCCGCTGCGGCTGGAGAAGGGAGCAGCTGAGAGAGGATCTGTGGAAGGGGGAGCTAATTCATGGTTGTTGTTGGTCTATGGCCGGTTGATGAGTGAAGATTGGAGTAAGAGAGGAGGTGAGGGGCTGTCTTGTGTGGGCAGAAAACTGGAGATGGAAGGATGGTTTTGGGTGAAGAAGCTGGAGGGAAACGATGCTGTGGGAGCTGGTGCTGGGCAGGGGGAAAGGAAAGGAAAAGAGGGAGCCGGCTGAGAAGGAGAAAATGGAAAATCACTCCTCTCCTTCGGATGCAGGGGAGAAGAAGAAAAATGTGGCCAGCGGGAGGGGGCTGGCTGTTGTGGTTTGATTTCAAAGAGAGGGGAAAGCTGTGAAGATGGAGGCACGACTGAAGGTTGAAGATGAGAAGAAAAGGGGGGGAACAACTGCGTTTTTTGTGGCTGAGGGGAGATGGGTGGCTGGTCTGTGAAAATGGGAGGAAAGCCTTGGCCGGGGGGAGAGGAGGCTTGAGCGGCTGGTTTCTGGTTTGTGGGGAAGGAGGGTCAGCGGCTGTGTGGGGGAGAAGCTGAGGTGAAGATGAAAGGAAAGGGAGGCCTGTGTGTGGGTCTCCGGCTGAAAGAAGAAGAAGGAAAATTCCAAAGCCTGGAGGGGGCCGGCGGCTTCTTCTTTTTGGGGTTAGAGATAGGTTTAGGTTTAGGTTGTTTTTTTGTATTTTTCTGATGTTTCCAAAATTGACCCCCCCTTTGAAAATTCAGTATAGCATGGTATTTATAGGAAAAATTTTGCTAGGTTTTCAAACTAGTCCCTCAACTTTTCTTTCCTTCTCTTTTCCTCTTTTTTTTTTTTTTTTTTTTTTTTTTTTTGTAAATTTTGATTTTTCTTATTTTTTTTGTATTTTTGAAAGCGAGCAAATATCAACGTCGACTCAATGAGGAAAATCAATGATTTTAAAATTAACGCGTTAAAAGTTGAACGCGTTCGAAAGACCTTTGAAAATTTAAATTCTTTTTAGACGACGCTGAAAATGCTAAAAACGATGCAAATGTATTAAAAAATGTATTTTTTGGGTTTTCAATGCTTTTCGCTATTTTTAGATTTTTTCTGAAAATTTATTAAAACATGGGTCAAAAATTGGGTAGCAACAACTCTTAACCTTAAACCCTAACCCGAACCCTAAATTCCAAACGCCGAACCCTGAACGCTAAACCTCTAAACCCTTAAACCCCGAACCCTGAACGCTAAACCCCTAAACCCTTAAACCCCAAACCTCTAAACTCTAAACGTGAAACCTGAAACCCTGAAACCCCAAAACCTCAAACCCCCAAACCCAAAAACCCGAAACCCTGAATCCCTAAATCCCAAAACTCTAAATTCTGAACCCTCAAAACCCAAAACCCTAAACCCTCAAAACTCTAAACCCAAAACCCTAAACATGAAACCCTAAACACTATACCCAAAACCCTAAACCCTAAAATCCAAAACCCCAAAATCCAAAACCCGAAATCTGAAACCTAAAACCTAAAATGTCAAACCCTAAACCCTAACGAGATAGGAATTATGTTTCTTATAGGTCTTATGTGGAAATGGGTTCATGATGCAATGAGCAAATGATGTATATCATAGAGGTAAACATGGTTTTTTTCATGCATTTTATTTCAATTTTAAGTTATGTATTAATAAAACCTTTCAAAATAATTACTTCATTTCTATGTTCTATTAATAAATCTACTTTTTATATGTTTTGAAACTGAGAATCATCCTCATGTTTGCCTTAAATTTTTTTTCTAACGCCGTGATGCTTAATTTTCCGTCGTTGCTCTGAGAAATTTTATGGTATGGGGAGATAATTCTTATGCTTTTTTTGGATCTGTAACTTTTTGTCTTTTTTTTTTCTTTTAAAAATAGATATTTGATACTTCTTTGTTATTCTTTATTAAAAATAAATTTTTGACAAAAAAGAAAAACTGTTGATTTGTTTACTATCTATTTGTTTTAGTACTTTTAGGATTCCACTGCTAATTATTTTAATAGGATAACGTGTTTGATGTTTCAACTTTTATTCTGTTAGAGGGAATGGGGGTTTGATTTTTATTTTTTTTATTATAAAAAATAATAATCTTTTTTATATTTTTATTTTATTTTACAAGTATCTTTAATAATTTTCCTTCATAATTCAACATTTTGAGTACAAATATCCTATAATAATAAAATGCTAAATTATTTATAACTTGGTTGACGCTTTGGCTGTAAACTCTTCAAAGAAAGTGTTATTAATAAAGGGAAAGTGAGGATCGGTGATTGAGATGGGAATTCAAAGGCATTTTTTTCCAAGTAAATTTTGTTATTTATCATATTTGTGGATTATGTTTTATTTTTCAAAGAAAATAGGTAAAAAAAAAAAAAGTCACTATGTGGTCTTATTTGTAGATCAGTTTTCATTGAAATTGCTTATGGGCCGGAGACATTCTTCATTGTCATTAAGGCTCTATCTTGTCCCTTCTTTTCTTTGACGCATGAGTGCATAAAAAGGGGCCAATGGTCCACAAACTAAAGATACAACATGAATCCTAGAGATGGGAGCCCCAAAGGTGTAGTAGATAGAGTCTTTGCGTCAAACCACCAAAGTCGCTGGACCTCTTAGGTTGTTTATGCAAACCAATTTTAAAAAGATGGTTTGAGATGGGCTGCTCAATTTGGGTGGGCTTCGATGCTTGGTTCAGTTCGCACAGTCATGGTTAGTTGCCAACCACTCAGTGTCACTTTTTCATTGCAATTTTGTGGGAATGCAACCAGGGAGTTCGATTCCTTTGCCTTTGAATTCCTTTTTTGCCATTTGTATAGTCTCTTGAAATTTTATTGGATTGAAACCAGGTTTTTCAATTATTTTGCCTTTGGTCTTTTTGTTTTGATTTGCAATCATCACTTTTCTGCATCTAATGTCTTTTTTTAGCCATGTTATTTGATGGGGGTGGGGTGCTGGCATTATTTCTTCTTTTCCTTTGCTAGTATTCCCTATAAGATGTGTGAGAGAGAGAATGGGACCCCATTTCTTTGAGCTCTACTAGGAACTTGTGCATGATTTTTTTCTCTTCGGTTTCAATACTAGGTGTTTGGTTGCTTATGTTTTCTGCTATTTGGCCTTCTTGTTTTACCTTTGGTGGACTATTGGATTGTGCACATTTAGGTGTTTTATGTTTTAGTCTTTCTTTTAGAGGAGGAAATGTTTGCATCCTTTTTTAGGGTTGTTTTTGTTTTTTGTTCTAAAGTGTTATACTCTATCTTTTTATAAATTGGAAAAAAAGAGGTGGGTTGTCTCTGCTTTTATTGTTGTTTGTAAGATTATAGTTATTTGTTTATGCAGAAGGCAATGCTGTGTAGAGGGAGGAAGGGGGTTGCCTTAAAAGATTGAAGGGAAAAGGGTAGCTTTATTTTTTTTCTCTACCTCTCAAGACAATCTTTTCTTCTGATCATGACAGTTTTGTTGCCATAACAAATTTGGTTGAGGTTAGCATTATTCGAAGACATAAGTGTTGTTTTTTCGTTGTTGAAATTATCTCTCTTCAATTGTGCTAGAAACTTATCTCTCATTGCCTGTTATCTTGCATATCAATAGAGGAGAAACAATTCGAAAATAAGATGGGAGTGAGAACTATGCTTGATAATGACTTTTTTTTTTGGGTTCTTTATATGATTGGATGTTAGCACACGTCATTCAAATTGGAGTTTAGCAGTCCATGGATGAATACATCACATTAGGATTCAAATTGGAGTTTAGCAGCAGAAAACTTGAGCTCTTTACCTTACCCCAATAGTTGGCAGCAGAAAATAGAGTGATCAATTGACCTTGGACAAACAGTTCAAACCCATCCATGACGCATTCATGTGCCTTGATAACTAGCTGTAACTTATTTTTCTTACAGAAGTCGGTAACATGATCAGGCTATAATGACATTAAATGATACACAAGCATAAGAGTGGGAAAGCTAACTGCCATTGACTAAATAAATCCTTATAGAAGTTTTGTTTATGTTTCTCCCTTGTAAGACAGAAAGAGGTTTCGTTCCCTCTTATCAAAGGATAGATTCCTTCCTTGTCCGAGTTCCAGTCATTTTGAACAAGGGTTTGACAATTGTGCTTAGATAAGTTGACAAATTCTGGTATTGAATGTCGATCTTCTATTAATAAATAAAGTTTGGTATGCCGTTTGTTCCCTCATTGATTTGTAGAGGCTTAATCTCATTTATGAGCATGGTAACTTGCTACAGATTCTTGTAAATATAGTTCAAGTTCGGGAATTTCAAAGATTTATATTGTAAATGTAGTTCTAGATTTTGGTTTCGATCTTTCATCAAGCAACTTGTTCCCTCGTTGATTTGTGGAGGCTTAATCTCATTTATGGACATGGTAGTTGTGCTAAAAGTTCTTTTAAATGTAGTTACGTTTGAGAATTTCAAAGATTTAAATTGTTCTTCAAAATCAATGAAAGAATCAATTAATACTTGGAATTTTAGTTTCCACCATTTTTCTTGTCAATTTTAAAAAAAAAACTACGAGATTCAATTTATTTTATTGTTATTTTTTCTATAATTATAATTTGAAAACTTGACATTTGATGAAGGATATGACTAGCGGATGTCCTTGAATCACAAGTTAACTGTAATTTAATATTTCAAATCAATATCTAAATTTTTATTATAAAATTTATTATAAATACTTAAAATAACCTTCATTTAGTTTCTGTATAATTAATAATTTGAAGGTAAGTGTGATTACTATAATAGTGCAATATATTTTTTTAAAATATTTTTTATTTGAAAATAAATTAAAATAATTGTTTTTAGATTTTTTATTTATTTTTAATATTAACATATTACAAGTTCACAACCATTAAAACATACTCCAAAAAAATATTAATTTAATATTTTTTTCAAGTAAACATTATTTTTACAACGCTTCCAAACACTATATTAAATTCTCCAAAGAATATTCTACTTTTCCTTTTGACATGCTTTGCTCTGTTCTCTTTTGATTAGTGTGTTCTTTTTATGGAATCCCATCACATTTTTTTTTCTTTTTGAGCCCCATTTAGCAATTACTTTTTGTTCTCGCTTAGGGAATTCTTTCTATCCTTGTCTACTTTATAACGGATGAAAATTCCATGGTTGAATTGTTTACATAATATATGGCAAGCACTTAGAGAGATGCAAAGGATTTCATGAATTCCGTGATCACTACTTGCGAGTTCAATGTGTTTTTTTTTTTAAAAAAAATTGGATTCCTTGATGAGGATAGATTCATTCTAGTGAAAAATTTAGTATTGAGCTAGCAAAAAAATACACAAAGAAAACCTAGATTGTAAAATTCTTACAAACAAGTAGAGGCACTGATTGTTTTCATTACATCTTGAGCTAGTTCGGTGGGTATTTGCATTGGTTTTTGGTCTTGTTAGTGTTGATCTGTTAGGGCTCGATTCAGTAGGCATTTGCCTTAGATTTCATACCTGATTTGTCATAGCCCATCAAGACCCATTTCGATGGGTATGTTTTTTGGATTTCAGGCCCGGTTGGTCTTGGCTTGCCTGAGCCTATTTTGGTGGGTATTGGACTTGGTTTTCATGTTTAATTTGGTCAGCCTGTCAAGGCTTGTTTTGGTGGGTATTTGCTTTGAATTTTGGGCTTAGTTACTCTTAGCCTATTTTAGTGAATATTTGTCTTGGATTTAAGGGCCAACTAGTCCCAGCCCATCAAGATCCATTTTGGTGGGTATTTTCCTCGGATTTCAGCCTCAGTTCTTCCCAAACCATCTCAATGAATATTTACCTTAGATTTCAAGCCCAGTTAGTCTTGTTCCATCAAAGCCTGTTTTAGTGGGTATTTGCCTTGATTTTCGAGCGTATTTTGTCATAACTCATCAGGCTCGGATGGTCCTCGTCTTGCTAGGCCTGTTTTGATGGGTATTTGCCTTAGATTTTGGGCTCAGTTGGTCCTAGCTTGTCATGGCCTGTTTTGGTGGGTTTTGGCATTGGATTTCAAGCCCGGTTGGTCTTAGTCATGTAGGGCCCGTTTCGCTGGGTGTTTGCCTTAGATTTTGGGTCTGGTTGGTCCTGTCATGTCGGGGCCTATTTCAGTGGGTCTTAGCCTTGGTTTCCAAGCGTGGTTAGGCCTATTTTTGTGGGTATTCACCTTGGTTTTCAAGCTTGATTGGTCCTATCCTGTTAAAGCAATTTTGGTTGGTAATTCCTTGGATCTCGGGCTTAATTTTTCTCAGCCTGGTGGGGCTAATATCGGTTGGTATTTTACCTTGATTTTTATTCTCAGCTAGTCTTGGCTTGTCAGGGCCCTTTTCGACGGGTACTTGCCTTGGTTTTCATGTCTAGTTAGTATCGACATGTCGAGGCCTATTTCAGTGTGTATTTGCCTTGGATTTCAAGCCTGATTTGTAGCTACCAGTCGAGACCCTTTCGGTGGGTATTTGCCTTGGTTTTTAGGCTTTGTTGGTTCCAGCTCATCATGACCCTTTTCGTTGCTTATTTGCCTTGGATTTCAGGCCCAGTTAGGCTTGGTCTGTCAGGGCTTGTTTCAATGTGTATTTGCCTTTGATTTTTTATGTGATTGGTCTTGGCCCAATAAGGTCCGTTCGGGTGTGTATTTGCCTTAGATTTCAGGCCCAATTGGTTTTGGCCCATTTATGTTGTTATTCGCCTTGATTTGTAGGCCTTGTTAGTCTTGGTCTGTTGGGGTCTGTTTCGGTGGGTATTTTACTTGTATTTCAGACATTGTTTGTCGTGGCCCATTTAGACCTGTATTTTGTGGGTATTTGCTATGATTCTCATGCCTGGTTGGTCCTGACCCTTCAGGGCTTGTTTCAGTAAGGATTTGCCTTAGCTTTCTGGGCTTGATTAGTCTTGGCCTTTTAGGGATCGTTTCAGTGGGTATTTTCATTAGATTTTGGGCTTAATTTGTCTCAACCTTGTAGGGCCTGTTTTGGTGTGTATTTGCCTTGATTTCTATTCTTGGTTGGTCCCAACACATCGAGGCCCGTGTACATAGGTATCAGGCTGCTTCTATAAGTATTGGCCTTTGATTTTGGGCCTGGTTCATCTTAGTCTGTTCTAGTGAATATTTTCCTTGGATTTCAAGTCTATTTAGTGTTGGCTCGTCGAGGTTATGTTTAATGGGTATTTGTCTTGGTTTTTGGTGTAGATCTTGGTAAAAATTATGGTTAGATATTATATGTTCTGAATAAATTCCAAGAAGAAAATGGCCAACAATACAAGAGTTTAATTGACTTGTAGAAATGAAGTATAACTAAGACAATGAAAAATGTAAAATATTATAAACATGAGAAGAAAACTTAGAAATTTATTAGTACATGAATGTGTATTTAGAGGAGGGATTCAATTAAGTTAGGAGGGTAATGCAATAATAAAAGAAATAAATAGGCTTGTAAACATGAAATAGAGCTTAAAAGAACAAGGGATGATTCATAAATGTAGTTTTATAAAAGGGGTAAAGGGAAAAATCATATAAGATAGGGACTAAAGGGAAAAATGAATAATAAATAAAAACAAGTCAACCTCTTTTTTTCTTGAGCAGGCCAGCAACTTGAAGAGGATAAAAACCTCTTCCTTTTCATGTTCTCTTCAATACCATCTCATCAAAAACCCTTGTATGCACCTATTAAGCTTAGAGAAAAAAAAAGACAATAAAATAAATATGAGAACTATACTTGTGGGTTTAAACTAGATAAGGGAAAAACCATTTTAGAGAGAAAGAAATGAAAAGAAGCTATGAGGGAGGAAGAAATTGGAGTTGGAAAATCAAAGAAAAAAATATTTTTAAACACACACGAGTCAATTTAGAGACATTCTTGGTAAGTATTGATGTAAAACCTCAAATTCTCAAGTTAGGGTTCTTGAACAACCTTAAGAAAATGGAGAAATCACAATATGCAAGTAGAGTAAAGATGAAATGAATAAGAAATATGAAAGAAATGATTAGAAATGACAGAAAAATGGAATGTTTGGAAGCTCTAATGTTCGACCAAAGAGAAAAAAGAAATTAGGGGAATATTTTAAGTAAATATATGTACATGCATGTTGATAATTAATGTTGTTAAGCATAATTACAATGATTTTTGCTGAAATGAATGTTTAGAGATTTCTTTAATTTGACCTTGATGTGGATATACTTTAAAGAACATGTATGAATTAACAAAGAACAAATTATCCTTCTTTTTTTTGTGTAAGCTTGATAGTAAGTAAAGTAGAGAAGGAATAACTTACAAATATGAGAAAATTGAAAAGAAATTTTGAAGAGAAATGGATGTTTAGAAGGCCTAATGTTTCGACCAAATGAGGGAGTTGGAAGGGAAATTTTCAAATGTGTTGTTTTATATTTTTTCTCAAAATATAGGAAGTATTATCTTAAAGAATGTTGATTAGAATCAAACTGTATATGTTTAGAAGTTACAAATTTAGTGAAGTTACTTAATGTTATAGGACATACATTGTGATAATTAATACAAAGAAGTATGAGGTGTTTATGATTTAGTAGCATGCTAGTGTATTCTAGACTTGTTGAAGATGGGGTCTTGGTTTCAACTATGTTAAGATAGAATAAGAAAGATACTTTTCACAATGGTAGAAATAGAGTACTTGTGTATAACTTGGATTATTATTCATGAATATAGGTTTTAATCCTAAAAACAATCACTTGAAAAGCATAAGTTTAGTTATACTTAGTCAAGTGGAAAAATGCTTAGAGAAAATTTTAAAATGATATAAAGATGTAGAAGTTGTGTGTACTTGTTTGATATATAATGAAATAAATACTTAAGGAGTATGGATTAAGATTCGGCCAATTAAGAAAATAATGGGTGTTATAACCCAATTTTGATCCTAAAAACTTATCATTTTTTTTTATAAAAAATCAAAAAATACAGGAGCACAAGTGACTTGGTTGGCAAGATAGGTGAAAGAGAGATCCAAATGCATAAACAAGAGATGGAAGGACCAAACTAAAGCTTTGACAATATTGAAAATTCAGTTACATCCTTGAAGGACATAGATGTTAAAGACTATGCAAATTCAAGTTTAACTTAAGTGAATATTAGATGAATTTGCATAAAAATTGAGTTTGAGGACTTAATTATATTTTAATCATAGGCCTAATTAAATATTTAATTAACTTTAAAATTAATTTAGACCAAAATTAAAAGAATTAATTAAGTGTAAGGACTTAATTAGAATTTTATGGGTCAAATTAATTTTATTAAGAACTTAATTGGTGAAAAATTAAGTTTGAAAGCTTAATTTTAGTTTAATTGAGAAGATTAGAATTTTGAAGGATCAAATTTAATTTTTACAAGCTTAATCAAATGGATCCAGGGGTGAAATTGTAAGAAAATCAAAGTTTAGAGGTCAATTTAGGGTTAAATTAAAGAATTTCAAAACCAAGGACCAAAATAGAACATGTGTGCAGATTTGAGGGCTAAAATGAATCAAAATTAGGGGTCAATTTGAAAAAAATTAAAAGTATGATGGTTTATAACGGTCAAATTGTATAATTTGAAAACCAAAAACCAATATGAAAAATACACTCAAACCAAGGGAGTCAAATCAAGATTTTCCAGTGGTATGATTGCAAAAATTTAAAAGCTTTAGGGTTAATTAAGAGTGTATATGCTAAAATTAAAACAAAAAAAAAACCAAATTAAAGTTTGTAAAATCCCAATTAGAAAACCCTAATTTCTAGGGTTTAAGTAGAATGACATGTCACTCAATTTTAATAAAGAGAATGAGTGAAACATCATTTGACATTGTTCACCATCTTCTTCAACATGTGAAGGTTAGTCGAGATGCCACTTTCAAGCGAATGAATATGACATCTTTAACCACCTCAAGGGCTCTAACCATTCGACAAAAGAGCTTCCTCTCTATGAGATTATAACTATCTTTTTCAATGCTTGTGCCCCACCTGTCACGTGGAAACTCTCAACTTCTTGTCCCAAGAAAGCTTTGTTCAATTCAGTAAAATTTGACAGTGTTACACCCAACTTTTAATTGATGGTGGGAAAGCTACAAGCCACTAAATCAAGCATAGTTTGCTCCTAGTTAAAAAATAACACCCTAACAAATCAAAGGCAAAATGGAAAAGAATCTCCTATGAGCTAATTTTGAAAAACCACCTTCAATTCCACAAATGGTTTCATAACCACATGTTATTTTTAGGCTATAAAAAGAGGAGATTTTTTAGAAGAAAATGAGAAGGGAAAAAAAGGAAACACGGAGAAATTAAGAGAATACCACAAAATAGAATTAAAAAAAGGTTATAAAAATTATGTGTTAAGAAGGGAGAAGATATTGTGAAGAAGGAGGTTAAAAGTTGTTTGGAAGAGGCTATTGGAATATGCTCAAATCAAGCAAAAGAAGAAAAAAATCGGTTGTAACCATCTCTTAAAAGTATATTACTTAACTTGATGAAGGGGTGTAACACATATAAAATAACCATTTCCCTCTATATTTTAAGCTTTAATCCATTCATTCATGTTTTGTTCATGATATTTTTTATTTGATTTGACCATGTTTTGATTTTTTTTGCATATATGTTCAAGTTTCTTTCAATGCAAGTAGTAATATTCTTGTTTGTTTGAGTTGGGTAATTTGGTGTTTCATGATGTTTAATAGACAATTACTAATTTGGTTTTCTTTTAATGTTTTTTTTCATGGCTTTTTTCTCCTCTCTAGTCCTCTTTTCAAGCTTCAAAAGACACCTCTTTTATGGCCTCAAAAGGGCAAGTGGTTGTGAAACAATTTATGGGTTTGGGGGTTGTTTTCCAAAACTAGATCATAGGGGATTTTTTTCCCATTTTGCCTTTGATTTATTAGGGTATCACTCTCATCTCATTTTCTTTTGTTTTCCCTCTCCCTAAATATCTAATAAACTCTTGGAATATCTAGAAAAAGTTGAGAACTTTATTGCAGAAACTTGGCCAAAAATGGATGATTAGAGTTGCACCTTCCATGAATTAATCATGGCAAATGAGAGGTCATTAAAGCCAACCAAGCGATAAATTCTGTAGGAGGGGATGTTAGTCCTCAACTAGGATCAAACCATGCTCGATTTGGTAGCCTGTACCCTTCCCACCATCGATCTAAAGTTGGATGTAAATTGTCAAATTTTACTGAACTAGACAAAATTGCCTTAGGACAAGATGTTGATGGTTTCCACGTGGTAGGTGGGGCACAAACATTGAAAAATTGTGACATAGCTCCTCTGTAGAATGACGATTGTCGTTCATCCAATGGTGGCCAGAGTTGCCACGATTATTCTCTAGAAGAGTGGTTCACAATCAGCCAAGATGGGAGGACCCTAACCAAAATGACATCATTTTTCTTAAACCCTCAAAATTAAGGTTTTAGTAATTGGGATTAGGCAATCTCTAATTTAGTCCTTAGTCTTTTAATTTAAGCTCAAACATCCTCAATTGAGATAAAATTGATTAATATATAGAGTGTAATATAATATAGGTAATGCAATTAAATATGATTTTTCTTAAAAGATAAAGAATAAAAATGAACTTTCCAGTATTGCAAAAAATAGCCATGAAAATGATTAATGATTTTTTTAAAAAGTAAACTTATATGCACTTTCCCCTTTCTTTCTTCTTTCAACAAAAACTTATATGGACTTGGAGGCCCTTAATTGGAGAAAATATCATCAAAAAATGGGAGGTATATAGCCTCTTTAGTAGAGGTGAGTGGCTTGGAATCCCTCTACTGGAGAGTATGGGAGGTATGCGACCTCCGTATCATTGTCAATGGGTGTGAAGACCCCCCACTATAAAGTGGTTGTACCTAAAAGTGAGAGGTCAAAAATCATTCATGGAGATAGATTGAGGATTGGGAACCCTATTAGAGATTCATGTCAGTCCATGACTACATTGGAGAGGCAGAAGATCTGAGATCAATCCCTGGTAAATAGGCGAAAGGCTTGTAGGCATTACTTGAAAAATATGCTAGTTCGAGACTACATTAGATAATAGGGGATCCAAGATCAATCTCTAGTGAATTTGTAAGAGGCTCTTAGACATCACTTAAAAAATATGTCAGTCCGAGACTGTAATAGAGAATAGAGGATCCAAGATCAACCCCTGAAGAATTGGTGAAAGGCCCTTTAACATCACCTAAAGAATGGGCTAGTCCGAGATTATATCGGAGAATGGAGGATTTAAGATCAAACTCTGGTGAATTAGTGAGAGGCCCTTAGGCATCACTTGGAGAATGGGTGAATCAAAGATTACACTAGAGAATGAGGGATCCAAGGTCAACCCCTAATGAATTGGTGAGAGACCCTTAGGCATCACTTAGAGAATGATGCTACTAAACTAGGGAGACCTCATACCAATCCCTTGGAGGGTGTGAGGCTACTTCCCTGAAGAGATCAAGTCAATCCTTTTCAAGGAGAGTTGTGTTATTGCACTAGAAAAACCAAGTTAATCCATAAAAAGTTATCGAAAGCCCCCAATAGAGATCTGTAGATAAGAAATGTATGTTAAAGATACATTATTTTTATTTCAAAAATAAACTTACATTCCTATTTAGGGTTATGTATCCTAAGGTGAAATGATAGGTATGAAGGAGGTTCTTAAAAGGAGCATGTCTTATAGGTGGTAGGTGTTTGTTTTAACTATCCTAATAACTTTGAGTGGGTGATCCTATTTAGATTCAATGGAGTAATAAATCCTCAGGAAACACTAAAATCTATGGGTTGGTCCCTCATACTTCTTCCACGAACTTTCATTTCTATAATTATTTTGCTTGGAAAGTCCTTCATGTTAATTGTCTTTGTAAAAACAAGAAAGTCCATGTCATAACACACTAGCTTCTTCTTTTATATGCTTTTCCATGACTTATATCACCTGAGCAAGCTTTTGTTTGTTAAGGAATATAGTTTTCTCCAAAGAACATCTTCCTTTACCCCTCTTATTACATCATTTAAGGCTACTAGCTCTAGCAAATCTTCCACCTTGAGCATCTACTCATTGAACCTCTTTAAATATGCTCAAGTAGACTTGAACTCTTGCTAAGTAACACTAAATAGCTCCGTAGAGCTTTTCTTGGAGGGTAAATTGATGTTGATATGCTCTGTTGCGATGTCGCGGTCGCACAAATTAATTACCCTAGCTTAAAATAAACAAGATAGTATAGAGCAAGCAAGGGGTCAATCCCACGAGGAAGTTTCAAGTCAGATTTTTATGTTGTATGTTATGTAATTAGGGGGATTTGGTTTGTGATTATCTAAACTATGGCAGCAATTAAACAAGCAAACAAAATCAATTAAAACTGAAATATATCAAGAAAACAAACCTTGGTCGCAAGCACACATCCACCTACAGAAATCAGAACTGATCCTTGAAATGAAACTCCAGTTTATATTCTGAATTTTTATCTTTTCTTAATATTGATTAATTAACGGATCTGCCGTATAACTAACCCTAACCAACAAACAATCACAGTGTCCGCACTAATGATTTAATCCAATGGCAGCCTTAAGATCTAGATAAATTCATTAATCTTAACAACCAAGTTGTCAGCTTGTGTTGCATTTGATTGAATGTTCTCCCTAAGTTTAATAACGTAGTTCCGCTACAATTATCAAGCTTAGTTGCTTCACAAGTTTATATACCACAACTCCGGTTTTGATATCAAACTTAGCAATAAATTGTTCACAATAATAACTTAGAGTCCGCTCTAGCAATTAAGATAAACAATCATAGAAACTATGCATTGGAAAACAAACATACGCATTCATAATACAAACTGAAAATAAATGGAAGAATAAATCTCACAGTTCTTGAAATCTGAAGGTGTTTGCGTCCTTGCAACCAAGAAAACGAACTTAGCCTTGCATATCTATTGAACAACTACTCCTAAAGATGAAAGAATACATGATTTTTTGGGTTGTAGAGGGGAGAGTTTGTGTTTCTTCTCTTATGGCTGCCACCCTTCTTTCTTTGATTCTACTGCACTCTCTCTCCCTCTCTCTTGGCTCTCTTAATATCATGAACTTAGCTGCCTATTTATACACAAATTGTAAGTAAGAAAAATCAAAGTTCAAGTGTGAACATCAAGAGATGGTGGTAGTGTGAAGGCAGCTGGCGGCTGGCGGCTGGTGGCTGGTTTGTGGTTGGTGGTTTGAGGTTGGTGGCTGCCTTCCTTGACCTTCTGGATTGATGTTCTTGAGGAGCTAAATTGCTGAAATTAAAACTTGGATGTCGGTTTTGATGCTTCAGGATGTAATTTGGATTCGTTTCTTCACGAAACCTGTTTGCTGGCAGAATTCAGTTGTCATCTTTGAAAACTCATATCTCCCTCATATGACATTTTTTTTGGCTGAAATTTGGAGGGTGGATAGGTCTTTGAATTAGGAATCCAAGAAAATTGATTTTGCATCAATTGGACTTCTGTAGCTCCAGATATTAAATTTTGAATGGCCAAAAGTCAATACTGGCAGAATGCGAGATTTGACTTTGCAGGATGTGATTTCCATGATCTTTCTCCTTCTATTTTTCTTGCATTACATTTCCAGAAAGGTATGGATGTTAGAGTTTTAGTGCCACTGGAATTACTTCATTTCGATCTCTAGAACTCACGCTCTGCACAAAACATCGACTGAACGTCAAATCTGCCAATTACCTCCAATTTACTCCTTTTTGCATCTTTCATCCAAAAATGCCTTCAAAACATAAAACAAAGAATATCAAGGCATTTTATATATAAAACATAGGCTAAACACTAGTTAAATGTGGGTGAAACTATCGAATAATTTGGTTACATCAAATACCCCCACACTTAGCTCTTGCTCGTCCTTGAGAAAGGATAAATAAAATCAAATTGAAAAGAACTATGATCAATCTCTTAATCTCCCATCAATGTATAAGAATATATGCATTATAAACAAGAATACAATCTAGAAAGATAAAGAGTATAAATTTTCATGAATTCATTTACATGCAAACTTCAAAACTCAATTAATCGTCGGGATTTAAATGAAATCTATGTCATGCCAAAGTAATAGGTCCTCTCATTGATATACACTCCAACACTCACGTGTTTAGGGTTTATATGTTTAAATCTCTCAAATTCAATCAAAGAATATGTTCTACCATAAGCTTGCTTGTCAATCTTATCTTCATTACCACATATTACAAGCAATGCATGAATCAAAAGGTCTTATTTTCTGTTTGTAATGGGGCTAAGGCTAAGGTGAGGTAAAAGAGAGTAAAAGGAAAGGTTCAAACCAAAGAAAGTAGAGCATTCTGAAAAATGATATTTCCAACAAGATATTCCATTAAAGCACATAAATTTTCCATCTTTAATCATCAATGCTTCTCTTTTAACATAAAACCTTAAGAACATAAAATAATACTTTTTTTTGTTTTTCACTTTTGGCAACTTTGCCCATCTTTTCATCAAGCATCACTTATTCTTTCTTTTCATATAATTTCCAACCATAATTCCATGAGATATCACAAGTATATGCTCTACTAATCCTTGGCCAGGGGAAAAGGAAAACATATAAAAAGTTAAAGCTTATACATGGATAAAGCAAAGAAAAGATAAACAAGCTCAAAAGAGGCTCACTAAGGATAATATGCTTTAGGTTGGCTTTTTTGGTTCAAGTGGTTAAAATTTCTAATGCCTTTATCATCTTCATGTACACATGTAATGTGAATGTAATCTCAACAAGATATGAAGCAAGTTTTAGAGATACATATCATTGAAAGAATGCACAATCAAAGAATATAATGTTGAAGGCTCAAAAGCTTGCATTGGTATAACACTATAAAGTCAACATGGCATATTCTCAAAGTCAATCCCTAAAACAATTAAATCTTAAAATTGGCATGCACACTCATTCATTTGATTTATATCTTCATCTATCTCAACTAATTCTCATACATAATACTCATATTCTCAAAAACAATGGGAGTTCTAAAAATCAAACATAATTTTTTTTTTGAAAAATAACAAAGAAAACCAAAATAAGAAAACCAAAATTCTCCCAATACCCCCACACTTAAAACACAACATTGTCCTCAATGTTGAAATAAAAGAAATGGAATATAGGAGAATGACAAAAATAAAGTAAAATGCGAAAAATAAAAGATAAGGGAAAAAAGAAAGCAAATCTGATTTTTTTTTTGTGCTGGGTTGCCTCCCAGTAAGCGCTTTTATTTTTATGTCATTGGCTTGACATGTTGCATGTTCATTCTTCATAGATTGGTTCAGCTAACTCCATAGAAGCGATGAGTTCTGCCGTCCAACTTTCATAGAAAGGTTTCAAACGATGCCCATTGACCTTGAGTACTTTGTTGGTTTCTAAACTTGTAATTTCAACTGCACCATAAGGAAAAACATTAGAAACAACAAATGGTCCAATCCAACGGGAGCGTAACTTTCCAGGAAAAAGTTTCAAACGCGAATGATAAAGAAGGACTTTGTCTCCAACATTAAACTCTTTTCTTGTAATCATTCGGTCATGGAGACTCTTAGTCTTTTCTTTGTAAATCCTTGCATTCTCGTAAGCATCATTTCGAATCTCTTCCAACATGGTTCCAGTCTTTTTGGGTACCAAAAGGATAGACGCCACCCATTCACTATCTGTGATGGGGGGAATGACTCCTGCATCATGAAGGATAGTTTGCAAAGCTTGGAAAGTCAATGCTGATTGGTGCACATTTTGGGGAACACATATGTGCCTCTCCATCTCTTTTATCTTGGTAAAATCATAGCTATAGCTTAAAGCTACGCTTAATCCGTCTTCGCAATCAAAATCACAAACTTGCTGCACACACTTATCAATTTGGTCATAGCATGTGATAGAATAAACATTGCTATAAGGATATTTCATTGCATCATGAAAATTGAATTCAATTTTTTCATCTCCTACCTCCATAGACAAGGTATCCTTACCACAATCAATCTTTGCGTTGGCAGTTTTCAAGAATGATCTCCCAAACAATATAGGAATGCTGTTTGATGAATCACAAGAATCATGTTCCATATCAAGAATATAAAAATCACATGGAATAACCAAACTATCAATCTTGACTAGGACATCTTCTATCACACCAAGTGGATAAACAAAACTACGATCCGCAAGTTGTATGACAATACTAGTTTTATTCAAAGGTTCCAGACTAAGAGAATCATAAACATGTTTGGGCATAACACTAATGGATGCACCTAAATCGCACAAGGCCCTTTTGAAACTAGCATTACCAATAACACATGGGATAGTAAACGCACCTGGGTCTTTTTGCTTCAAAGGCATATTCTTTAGAACAACAGCAGAGACAACTTCACCCATACTTACCGTTTCGTGACCTTTTAGTTTGAAAGCTCTCTTGGTAGTACACATCTCCTTCAAGAATTTGGCATACTTGAGAATTTGCTTGATAGCATCAAGCAAAGGAATATTGAGTTCCACTTTCTTGAAAATCTCTAAAATCTCTTTTTCTTTGTCTTCTTTCTTTGACCTAGAAGAACTCACAGGAAAGGGTGGAATTGTTTTAAAACTGGAATTAATTGAGTGAGGAGTTACCTTGGGAGTGTTGGTCTTTATTTCAGTTTGTGGAGGAGAAGGATGTTTCTTCTTTGTACTCAATTCGGTTTCTATCTCTTCTTCTTCCTCCATCTCAATTTGTTTTGACCTTTGTCTTTCAAGTTCTTTCCCATTTCGCAGCATTATTGCACTAACATTCTCTTTTGGATTCAAAGCTTAGGAGGGCAATTTTCCATTCATTTGTGCCTCCAATTTCCCTACACTTGAAGCTACTTGCCCATTTGCTTTTTCAAGTTGTGAATACTTGACCTTGTTTCCTGTTGAAAAGACATGACATTTTGTTGTAAGGTCACAGTGTTAGAAGCCAAAGTTTTCATCATCTCACGAAGATCATCATTGGATGATGACCTCATAACATTGGAGTTTGTGAATGGAGGGGGTTGTCTTGCTTGATAACTTTGTTGGGGCTGAAATCCATGGGGATGAAACTGTCGGCCTTGATTGCCTTGTTGGGATGGGTTGCCATAGCGTAAGTTGGGATGATCTCTCCATCCAGGATTGTACGTGTTGGAAAAGGGATCATATTTACGCTGGGGTTGTCCGTTGACTGCTCCATCAATTGCATGAGCTTGTTCAATGTAATCTTCTTGCATTGTTGGGCACATATCCGAAGCATGTCCTTGTAAGGAGCATATGCTACAAACTTTCACCTGCTGCACATTTCCACAAGCCAAAGAACGCACAAGAGAAGTAAGATCATTAACTTTATTTTCAAGGTTAGAAATACTTACCTCATTTACTCGTTTGTTTGAGAAATCTCCACGAGTGCCAAACTGTTGCGAGTTCGCTGCCATGTTTGAGATCAATTGGCGTGCAGCCTCGGGTGTCTTATCTACCAATGCACCTCCACTTGCAGCATCAATGATACTACGGTCAGTAGGCATCAATCCTTCATAGAAATATTGAATGAGCAGTTGATCAGGTATTTGATGATGAGGACATTGAATGCAGAGTTGCTCAAATCTTTCCCAATATTCGGAGAATGTCGCTCCATGAGATTGCCGAATCCCACATATTTCTTTCCTTATGTTGGCAACTCGAGATGCTGGGAAATACTTCTTAAGGAAAATCTTCTTCATGGCATTCCAAGTTCCAATAGATCCTAGGAGAATAGAGAAAAGTCATGTCTTTGCTGCCCCTTTTAAAGAGAAAGGGAAAGCTTTCAACTTAACCTGTTCTTCGTCAACTCCATTCGGTTTCATGCCAATGCAAACCATATGGAACTCCTTGAGATGAGTATGAGGATCTTCTCCTGCAAGACCATTGAATGTTGGTAACAAATGTATAAAACCAGATTTGAGCTCAAAGTTTACATTATTGTCGATGTTTATGCACAATGGTTGGTTTTCCACGTTAGGAGCAGCAAGCTCCTTGAGTGTTTGTTGTCGTGCAATGGCCATGGTGTTGAGGCGAGCTTCCTTTCTTAACCTGCGTAAAGTGCTTTCTATTTCAAGATCAATCTGCACTTGAATTTGATTAGTAGAACGGGTCACAGGCATAAATTGCTAAGAAAACTCAAAAGAAAGTAACCACACAAGAGATTGAAAACAATGCAAATTGTATGAAAATCCTATGGTAGAAAACTAAAACTGCCTAAAAACACTAGAAAACAGTGGAATTTGGCCTTAATAGGCTGGGGCTAGTGATTCATCACTAGTCCTGTTCAGAACGTCGTTTCCCTTCAGGAAACAAAAGGCCAATACCTAATTCCACCAAAAACTCTGTTTTGAACAGTACCGCCGCCACAAGTGAACAGTACCGTCGCAAGCAAAAATTCTGTTTCTCTTTTTTTTTTCTGAATCACAACAAATAAAAATAACAGTACAAGCACAACAATCAACTAAAATTACCTCCCCGGCAACGGCGCCAAAATTTGTTGCGATGTCGCGGTCGCACAAATTAATTACCCTAGCTTAAAATAAACAAGATAGTATAGAGCAAGCAAGGGGTCGATCCCACGAGGAAGTTTCAAGTCAGATTTTTATGTTGTATGTTATGTAATTAGGGGGAT
Organism: Populus nigra; assembly: GCF_951802175.1. Classification (NCBI taxonomy): domain Eukaryota; kingdom Viridiplantae; phylum Streptophyta; class Magnoliopsida; order Malpighiales; family Salicaceae; genus Populus; species Populus nigra. The sequence continues at coordinate 22,425,235 of NC_084858.1, read as the reverse complement.
TTGGTTTGTGATTATCTAAACTATGGCAGCAATTAAACTAGCAAACAAAATCAATTAAAACTGAAATATATCAAGAAAACAAACCTTGGTCGCAAGCACACATCCACCTACAGAAATCAGAACTGATCCTTGAAACGAAACTCCAGTTTATATTCTGAATTTTTATATTTTTTTAATATTGATTAATTAACGGATCCGCCATATAACTAACCCTAACCAACAAACAATCACAATGTCCGCACTAATGATTTAATCCAATGGCAGCCTTAAGATCTAGATAAATTCATTAATCTTCACAACCAAGTTGTCAGCTTGTGTTGCATTTGATTGAATGTTCTCCCTAAGTTTAATAACGTAGTTCCGCTACAATTATCAAGCTTAGTTGCTTCACAAGTTTATATACCACAACTCCGGTTTTGATATCAAACTTAGCAATAGATTGTTCACAATAATAACTTAGAGTCCGCTCTAGCAATTAAGATAAACAATCATAGAAACTATGCATTGGAAAACAAACATACGCATTCATAATACAAACTGAAAATAAATGGAAGAATAAATCTCACAGTTCTTGAAATCTGAAGGTGTTTGCGTCCTTGCAACCAAGAAAACGAACTTAGCCTTGCATATCTATTGAACAACTACTCCTAAAGATGAAAGAATACATGATTTTTTGGGTTGTAGAGGGGAGAGTTTGTGTTTCTTCTCTTATGGCTGCCACCCTTCTTTCTTTGATTCTACTGCACTCTCTCTCCCTCTCTCTTGGCTCTCTTAATATCATGAACTTAGCTGCCTATTTATACACAAATTGTAAGTAAGAAAAATCAAAGTTCAAGTGTGAACATCAAGAGATGGTGGTAGTGTGAAGGCGGCTGGCGGCTGGCGGCTGGTGGCTGGTTTGTGGTTGGTGGTTTGAGGTTGGTGGCTGCCTTCCTTGACCTTCTGGATTGATGTTCTTGAGGAGCTAAATTGCTGAAATTAAAACTTGGATGTCGGTTTTGATGCTTCAGGATGTAATTTGGATTCATTTCTTCACGAAACCTGTTTGCTGGCAGAATTCAGTTGTCATCTTTGAAAACTCATATCTCCCTTATATGACATTTTTTTTGGCTGAAATTTGGAGCGTGGATAGGTCTTTGAATTAGGAATCCAAGAAAATTGAGTTTGCATCAATTGGACTTCTGTAGCTCTAGATATTAAATTTTGAATGGCCAAAGGTCAATACTGGCAGAATGCGAGATTTGACTTTGCAGGATGTGATTTCCATGATCTTTCTCCTTTTATTTTTCTTGCATTACATTTCCAGAAAGGTATGGATGTTAGCGTTTTAGTGCCACTGGAATTACTTCATTTCGATCTCTAGAACTCACGCTCTGCACAAAACATCGACTGAACGTCAAATCTGTCAATTACCTCCAATTTACTCCTTTTTGCATCTTTCATCCAAAAATGCCTTCAAAACATAAAACAAAGAATATCAAGGCATTTTATATATAAAACATAGGCTAAACACTAGTTAAATGTGGGTGAAACTATCGAATAATATGGTTACATCATGCTCCATTATTGTAACATTGAGGTCACCAAACCCTTTGAAGAAGCTTGGCTCTAAATTATTGTACCAAGCACACGCAGACCCTCAGAAGGTTATGGGAAGATTTTTCACATGAAGTCACTATTTTGGATGACCAAATTTCAAGTCAGTTAGGCCATCATAGTTATCCAGACTTATTTTTATAGAAATGTAGTCTTTAGAGAGTCAAGTATTCAATACTAATTTGGACAAAGAAGAACCTTTCTACTGATGGGGTTGTAAACATTCTCTAAGGTATGTTCAGATACAGACCATCTTTTAGTTCTTTGTTTATTAGGCTCTTACGAGCTCGAAGAGTTTATGATGGAATGACAATTACGATAACTAGTGTCCATCCCATGGTAGCTTAGAGGAGTACATTCATAGTACCAACTCTATGCATAGGTATTGCAATGGCACGAGTTGTCAATATCCCATCTTAGTTTTTTTTAATGTTTATTTTGATGTATTAATTTTTTGAATTCATATCATGAATGAAATTATCATCTTTTATTAATAAAAATCAAGACAAAAATAATTAAATAAAAGCTTCCTTCGTTCTCCCTTGTTAATTAGTTCTTCATTTGTTTTTTTTCTTCTTTGTCCATATTTTATTTTCTTTTCTGGTTATTTTTTTAAAATCTAAAATTAAAAAACCTTAGGTCTGTTTTAATAAAACAAATCCAATCTATATTAATTCTACACTAATCATTTATGTGTTTGATATTAGATTGATGTTTATATCAATATTTTTATAAATGTTTTGTTTATGTTTGTCATTTGTAAGACAGTAAGAGGTTTGGTTCTCTCGTAATCAAAGGATAGATATTCCTTTCTTGTCCGAGTTTTAGTCATTTTGGAAAAGGGTTTGACAATTGTATTTAGATAAGTTGACAAATTTTGGTATTGAATGAGGATCTTCTATTAATAAATAAAGTTTGGTATGTTGTTTGTTCCCTCATTGATTTGTAAAGGCTTAATCGTATTTGAGCATGATAACTGATTGTGCATCAAAAGTATCATTAAATATCTTATTTTACATATATATAATTATTGTTTTTATTTAGGTTTTGCATATAATTGATGTGCTTTTAAGGTAATGAAATTTGATTTAGTGTTTTGATAGTTGTTTTAAGCTTAAATGAATTATTTTTAGGGTGTTTTTGGGGCTGAATTTAGGCATCAAATAAGGTTACAAATGTATATATTATTTGGCCTAAAATTATCATTGAAACCTTGAATGTTTGGTGGTTGAAGTTTACACACAACATGAAGCAAGTTTGCGCAACTCAAACTCAACCCATAATTATACAAGTTCACATAACAATAACATTTGACTTGTTTTAGGTAATTTATTTATCAAAAAGGGAAAGCACATGGATAGAAAGCTAGAGGGGGAAATATTACATCATTTTGGGTCTAAAAGAAGAAAAAAAAGTCACAAAGAAGGAAGAAAATGTGCACCAAAGTCTTCTCGAAGCTGACCTGATTTGACTTTCCAGAATAGTTTTTGGTGTTTTGCACAAAACTTTTAATTTAGATGTCCAAATGAGTTGTTCTTTAAGGATTTGGAAAGATAACATAAGTTTTTATAAATATGTATATAATAGACGTCTCCCAAAAAAAGTGAAAATGGTTGAATTGTTGTCCAAAATTAGAGTCGGATTTGTGTTAAAAACTCTGCCAAAATTGTATCGTGTTCTTCTTTGAAGAATTCAGTTCTTTAGTTTGAAAAACTTCTTATTTTAATTTGATTCAAGTTATTTCATATTTATTATAGTGTTTATATACATAATGATGGTTGGATAGTCTCTTTCTTGGTTCTAAATCAAATATCATGTTCAACCAATAACACTTTTCATCTAGCTATCTTACTTGATAGGTAAGGCTTTTCAAAGATGGGAACAACTACTAAAGGAGTCCTTCAATGAAAAAGCAAACTTGTTCAAACTATTTACAATAAATTTATATTTTTTTGTGTAAATCCACTTGTCATAAAAAATTGTCTATGAGGCAAGCAATTTGTATGTAATGTGTAATTGATCGCAACGATGGTAATATAGATATATGTACATGTATATAAACATATATGTGATTGAAATCGATCGCAGTGACGGAAAACTGGTTCTTTAGTTTGAAAAACTTCTTATTTTAATTTGATTCAAGTTATTTCATGTTTATTATAATGTTTATATACATAATGATGGTTGGATAGTCTCTTTCTTGGTTCTAAATCAAAGATGATATTGGTGATTGTGGATGATTTTACCGACGAAATTACAATAGGATTCAAACAGGGATGTCCGTACAGTGTCATGTCTAATACACCAACAAAATCATCGATGGATTTATAGGTAGAATCATTTCATCATTAAATCCATTGGTAATATTTAATATAAGACCTAACCATCGACCCTCCCCTCCCCTATTTCTACTTCTTCTTCCCCACTGCATATAAACAACCCCCCCCAAAACATCCTTCCTCATCTCAACATAACTCATCCATCTTTAACTTTTCTAGTCATATCATCCTTGTTTTATTTATTGTGGATTTTTTATTTTTAGTAAGTAAATTTATTTTTTCTAATTGTAACACAATTTTAAAATGTCAATTTTATTATTGAATATGGATTTATAATTTTGTATATATATTTGTTTGGGTGTTTATTTGTTTTAATATTTTTTCTCAAACAAACTTGCAATATGGATTTATAATTTTGTACTTGTTGTGGTTTGTTTTAGATTTTATAAAATTATATTTGTTTGTAAATTATTGAAACTTATATCGAATTACCGACTTAGGTGTGTTGTGATGAAATAAATAATAGCTTGTTTAACAGGTTCGTTTTAATTTTTGTCAATTTTATTGTCAAGTTGTAATTTTCATAAATTAACGTGTATAAATTTGTATGCACGTAGATAATTGATAATGAATATTTAAAAGAAGTTTGAAAGTAAGTTGGATAATCTTAGCTAAATCAATATTTTTGCATATTTATTTGCTTAACGTAGTTAATTAATACATGTTGTCATCATTATTTTATAGATGTTCAATAGAAGTCATGGATGATCGTTCATAGATATATCAAGATTCACCCCAAAGATTGTAGAGTATTGATTATTGTAATGGAGCTCAGAGTTTTATTAATTTCGCAATATCTATTCTGAGAAATATTAGTGAAAGCGGTATTAGGTGTCCATGTAAAATGTGTAAAAATAAAAAGTTTCTTCATCAAGATGTCGTAAGGATGTATCTTCTACACAAAGGGTTCATGGAGGATTACCTATGTTGGTATGCACACAGAGAACTATTTGTTTATAACGAAAGCATGGTAGAAAGGATGGTTGAGTCAACTTCTGGTGCTAGCAATGTGCATGGTGTTATAAATGACAACAGTGATCCTTACAGGAATATGATTATGGGTGCAACGAGAGTGAATCAAGGTAATGTCAGTCAATGTCCAATCATAGAAGAAGAACCTCATGCAGATGCATCAGGTTTTGTTTTATCTATTGAAAGATTCTGATGAACTTTTATGGGATGGTTGCACAAGGCACAATAAATTATTGGTTGTTATACATGTGTTTACCATCAAGTCGGATTATGGGTTGAGTAAGGTCAGTTATGATAGAATTGTCGAATGGACGAGAAGCGTTTTACCTAAAGGGGACAGGCTGAAAGAGAACTTTTATGCTGCTAAGTCTATGATGAAACCCTTCGGTTTAGTATACTAGAAAATTGACATATATCCAAACTTCTGTATGATGTACTCCTTGAAAATGCTAATCTGACCAAGTGCATGACATGTAGGCATTCCCGTTAAAAACTCAAAACTGGCATGGGAAAGACTATTGTAGCATATAAAAAACTTAGATACTTCCTAATTATACATAGACTGCAGAGGTTATTTATGTCACCAAAAAGACTGTTGAGCACATAAATGACACCAATCACATGATGCGGTGGATGGAGTAATGATGCATTCTTCTGACGGTGAAGCATGAAAACACCTTAACAATGTGCATTCTCACTTTTCAGCTGAATCAAGGAACGTGCGTCTTAAGTTGTATACAGATGGATTCAATTCATTCGGGTTATTTGTTGCTCCTTATTTTTATTGGCACGGTTTACAACTTGCCACTGGGGATGTTATGGATTTTAATGTATCTATCTATTTTTTTTAGTATTTTGAATATATAGAGATAGATATTCAAAAGTATTTGGAGGAAAAAAAAAAGAGAATGATAGATAATCTAACATACAATTCATAATATTTCTGATTTTTAGATTCTCTTAATTTTTTATAAAAAGATTTTATATTGTAGTTGAATTTTTATAATAGGTTCTCACGTGATTGATCGGCACGCCAATAGTGTGAAGTTAAGTTTTGGGTTCAGAAATGTAAATCTTGCAAATGTAAATAATTTAACACGAAAAGACAACACTTGCATTTGTCCATTACAAAATGGACAAAACTGTCACCCCATCTTTCCATGAATTGCTTGCTAGCATTTGTAAATGGTCACCGTCTTCATAGACATGCTAAAGGAAGTATGCGGAGGGATTATTTCATGTGGTTGTCTGTTCTCTTTGCACGCAACGATCAAATTGGAACACCTTACACCTACCATTAAAAATGCGCCGGCCAAGAAAGTTAAGAATGTGTTTGGTAACAGTTTCATCTGAAAAATACTGAATCAATTTTATTTTATATATATATAAGTTTGACATCCTTGTATTAGAACCATCAAAAAAACATTAATTTGAAAATGTACTTTGAAAATCATTTTAAAAAAAAAAACTGCTTTGAAATTTAAATTTTACCTACCAAAAAGAGGGTTTTGAGGGGTCATCATTATCTTCCCTTAAAAATACATGATCAACATAAATTTTACTCTGCGCTAACCCTCTACCAGACATATAATAAACCATGTTTCTATTTTCGTACATTTAAATTTTTTATTAAGATATTTTCAAAATTTCTTTCCTACTTCTGTCTATTCTACCGGGGTGGATCAACAGAGCTGTTTTTTTGCCGTCCATCCGAAAGTCAAAACCCAAATTAATTGAACTAATCACTTCCCAAAAAAAAGACGAACTCTTGAATCGATTGATCAAAGAGAGAAGACAGAAGGAAACAAACTGCAATATCGTCAAACTGCGCGCGCGCGCACCCACACAAAAAACACCACACATTTCTGCTGGTGATGGACACGGATACAGTTTTAAATATGCAATGCAGCTTGCTTGCTTCATACACATGATTTTTTTTAGAATAGAAGTAATTAATGAACTGCTGCATTCATAGGACAAGCTCCACTCGTATGAACGTGATCTATATCACATGCGACTGGCTCTTGACGAGCCCATTGCCTTGGCCATGTCTCGAAGCACAGCCTTTTGGATCTTCCCAGTTGATGTCCTGGGCAGTTTTTCCTTAACAACCACTGTTTTGGGCACCATGTAATGTGGCAACCTACCCCTGCAATGTTCAATGATTTCCTTCTCCGTTGGGATCCTACAACAGGCCTCCTTCAAAGACACAAACGCACAGGGCGTCTCGCCCCAAAACTCATCGGGTCGTGCCACAACCGCCGCCTCGTTAATATCTGGAAATGTGTATAGCACTGACTCAACCTCTACGCTGCTCAAGTTCTCTCCACCGCTAATGATGACATCCTTCGATCGATCTTTGATCTCTAAATAACCATCAGGAAACATCACACCTACATCTCCAGTGCAGAACCAACCATTCTCTGTCATACACTTGGCTGTAGCTACTGGGTCCTTGAGATAACCCAGCATGATGCACCCACCTCTTAGAACAATCTCACCAAGTGTTAATCCATCTCGTTTCACGCTCATTCCTGTCACAGGATCCATCACGTCCACCTCAGTCATTCCAACTGTTCTCACTCCTTGCCTTGCTTTCAGCCTCGCTCTCTCAGTTGCGGGAAAAAGATTCCACTGCCGTTTCCAGGCGCACGAGACAACAATCCCACCAGTTTCTGTCAGCCCATAACCATGTCCCACTACGAACCCCAAGGACTCCGTGCGGGACAGTATGGTGGCCGGTGGTGGAGCCCCGGCTGTTATAATATGGACTGGATTCTTTAAAGGTTCCATATTGGTAGGAGAGTTTGATAGCATGTTGAGAACCACAGGTGCACCACACATGTGAGTCACCCCATGCTTTTTAATCAAACCATAGATGGTGGGTGCATCGAATTTACGGAGACATATGTTGGTTCCACCAACGGCAGCCATGCCCCAGGGATAGCTCCATCCATTGGAATGAAACATGGGCAGGGTCCACAAGAAGACAGGCTGTTTCGGGAATGACCAATCAACAAGCGAATCAAGGGTCACGATGAAGAGACCCCTGTGGCAGTGCACCACGCCTTTAGGAGATGAGGTCGTGCCTGATGTATAGTTCAGTACAATAGGGTCAAAGTCATTCTTGGGACGGGTCCAGTTGAAGGCAGGATCACCCTTCTCCAACAACCCTTCGTAAGTATCGTAGAAGTGAATGGTAGGTGATGGTTGTTGGGGGAGGACCTCATCATCATCGGTTATGAGGACGAGGAGTGGAGGTTTGGCGCTGGATGGAAGCAGGGAGATAGCTTCGTTGACTAAGGAGACAGACATAAGATCTACAAAGAGGAGCTCGGATTCGGCGTGACAGAGGAGGAGGGAGATGGTACGCGCGTCAAGGCGAGTGTTGAGGGTGTTGAGGATGGCGCCGGCCATAGGGACTGCAAAATGGAGCTCGTACATGGCAGGGATATTGGGGGCTAAGATAGAGACGACATGGCCGTTGTTCAGACCGATGGATGATAGAGATGAAGCCAGTTGGAGACATCGACGGTGGGTCTGGGACCAGGTGTAGGATATGTTATTGTAGATGATGGAGGGGCAATCACCATACACTATCGCTGCCCTGTCCAAAAAGCCTACAGGAGTTAGAGCATAGGAGTTTGCTGGTCTTGGTCTCAGCTCATCCATAACTCTGAGTCTCTCTCTCTCTCTCTGTGGAATAGTCTGGAAGTGTTGTGTTATAAAAAGCCACAAGGATCCGACGACATTTACTAAGAGTGAGGAGTGTATTTATGTGGAGGAAGTCTAATTATAATTCTATTGTGATTTATAGAGTACTAAGGGATTCTTTTACGATTTAAATGTCAATGCATGTACTTAACTAGAAAAACGTGACCGGAGAATAACTAAAGATATTAGATATTTTTTAACATCTTTTTTTAAATAAAAAAAATAGACACAAAGATATAAAAAAAATTCATGGTAAAAATATCTCTATATAAGATTTTTTTTTTTTTCTCATGCTTTCTTTGTTTTCAGACATGAAAAAACATAAAAGGAAGGAACCGTACCAAACAGGAGTGAGTTGTTGACTTAAAAAAATAAGATATTGATAATATTTTGATCATTAGAATTCGCAATAAAACTAAATTCTACAGTAATTAAAATGCATTTAATTAATTACATTATAATTATAATCCGAGTACAATTATAAAAAAAAAAAGAAATTAATATTTCATTATGGAGTCCGGCACATCATATTGTAGATGGAATATTTTACTATTCTTAACCAGAAAAAAACAATAGTATCACTATTAAAAGTAATACAATATTTTCATGAGCATCATTAATTATTACTAGATTGTTTAAGGATAATTTGATTTTTTTATATTTTTAAAGTGTGTTAAAATAATTAAATTATCTTTAAAAATAAATAATTAACTAGTAAGAAGAGACTTTTGCGAATTTTTAATTTTTAAATGACTAAATTACCTTTACAATTAAAAAAAATTTAAATTGGTTTTCATGGTCTTTTTCATATTTCTCTTTTTATTTTTTTGTTATAATCAAATTGAATAAAAAAACAATTTAATATTTTGATAAATATAAAATATCATTTAAAAATTAAAAGTGATTAGGGTATTTGTTTGAAGTGAAAGACACCCAAACTCTTTTAATGGTATGTCTGGTGTTTCTCGACAGTCCAACACAACTTTTCACGATTTAAAGGCACTAGTAATTAAATTCGAATCATCGCTGGTAGTGGAACTTGTTTTAAGATGCCCCATGAAGCCGGGAAAAGGTTTTATCTCCTGACTTGGAAGAGTGACAGAGGATATCCTGGGACAACCAGAAAAAAACATTTTTTTCTCCCGAATCAACCATAGTTTTTACAAAACCAATACTAAGATATACTTGTACTACTACTACTTGCGAAAGTATCTCTCTCCTCGCCTCCTGGATCCGGCAATCTGGCCAATATCCCACCAGATCGATCAGAGTTGAATATTGTCAAATATGGCATCGATGGTCACTGCTGCTCAATATTGTTCACCAACTACTTGTATGTCGTGATACGACAATAACTAAACCCATAGCATGTGGAGCAAACTGACAAGAGATACTTTCTTAAATGTGCAATTATCAGATAAAAGATAAAAGATTCATGCTTTTCTTACTGCACTTGGCGAAACAAGAAATTATAACACTTGACTTTGTTTGTTGATTTTAATTTTTAATTTTTTCTTTCTTTATTTGATTTATTTATTTTTTATTTAAATTGGTTTTTATTTTTTGTATTGTTATTTTTTATTTTTATTATTGTTTTCTTGATTTATTTTATTTTTTAATTTTACCTTTTATTTTTTTTATTTTTATATTAGATTTTATCTTCATTCTTTTGATTGTTATTTGTTTTATTTTTTTAATGTTTTTTTAATTGATTTTTTTTTAATTTTATACATCAATATTTGGATGATAGAGAATTTCACTTCGTGATTTTTTTGTGATCGCTTTTTATAGGGTAATTTCAATCTCATGACCCAAGTCACAAGTCTAATTTGACTTCGTTTATTTTTTTAGGTTCTTTTTTTAATTATTTTTTTAATTTATCATTCGACATTAAGTTATCAGACCTTAAGTTTCATAATCTTTTTCTCTTTCCTTTCTATTAGGTTATCCCAATCTCATATCTCAGGTTGCAAGTTTAATCAAGTTAACTCGAGTTTTTTTTATGTTTTTTAATTGATTTTTTTAGTTTCTCCTTTATTATTTAATTTGTTAGAGAGTTGAACTCCATTTTCTTATTCAATTTCTTTTATATATTGTTGTCTCGATCTCATAACCAAGCCATGAATTTAGCATGCTGACTTGAGTTAGGTTTTTATTTATTTATTTTTAGTTCATTCTTCAACATCTAATAATTAAGCTTTGGATTTTTATTTTAATGAGGTTATCCTGTTTTTATTTAATTTTAGTTTTGTTATCAAATAAGTTTGGTAGGCCTTTTAAGAATATTTAGAGGTATTTATTTTATAATATTGACAAGTATTTATTAATTTGTTGATTAGTCATTATCAATTTTTAATATATATTATTGACTTTTTTATAATTATATTATTAAATTAATCAAATTAATTTATTAAATTAATTCATATAAATGATTCGGATCCTAATCCTAGATTCTCTAGCTCAACTTAAAAGTTGCTATCATTGTGTGAATATGAATATTTTATAATGTTTGGAAAGATTTGATGTGATTCAGAGAAAAGGCATCTAGGACAATACAAAGGCCAACAAATCATGGTGGTAGTGCCGCTCGTGAAGCTCGTGAGATGGTGAATGATGAGGAATGCACTTCATGGAGCCCGCACTTCATGTATCCACTTCTTTTTAGTGTGTGATTGGTATTATGATAACACTTCTTTTTAGGGTGTGATTGGTATTATGATAATTTTTATAGTTGTAATTTTAAAAAAATAATTTTATAAAAAATATTTTTAGTTGAGGTTAGTTTGGTATTTATATATATTTGGTTAAAACTATAGTTGAAATTGAGGTTGAACAAAAATTAGTTTAATATGTTTGGTTAAAATAATACTTTTCAAATTGATGTTCAAATTGATGTTATAAAATAATATATATATATATATATATATTGACAGTTTTTAATTTAAATATTGTAGATTTAACTACTGTTATTATATTATGAAATAAATAATACTTATATCAAATATTTTTTATTATTCCATTAAACTATCTATAATTTCATAACGTATAAAATCCATCCAATAAGGACTACAGTTTTATTGGTTTTTTAAGCATGCAACAACATCAGGTAAAATATCATCAGAAATAAAATTGAGATTGCGATCAAATTATGTAAATGCTACGTTATTAAGCGATTTCCTTCTAATTTTTCAAATAAAATACAATTAAAAATTAAAATTAAATTTTTTTTTTAACTGGATCGGACCTTGTTAAATACATTTAGCTTATTAGTTGATGTGCCCAAAAAGAAAAAAGAAATGTCCTTACAGTCTTTTCCATTCCCTCGCCAAAGAGTCTTTTATTAAATAATGGAATGCTACTTGTTACCAAATAGTATTTATTGATCCTTTGGAGTTAGGACTGGCGGATGCCTCGAGGGAAAATTGAAGGGATGAGTTTTTGGGAAACAACTCAGCCAACCCGGAGCTGCATCTTCATCTTCATCATCTTCTTCTTTTTTTTCTTCTTCTTTATTATCTTTTTAATATTGTTATTATTACAAAACTACTTTTGAGTTTCTTCCAAGAATCTTAATTTCTTAAATTAAATTAATTCTTAGATAGGATTTCAAAACTTCATTAACTAAACAGTTACAAATCATGATCTTGCCGTTTCATTCAAAAGTTCAAAACTTCGATTCAAGCCTTTAGACACTATGTTCCAAATCATACATCAAATTTCATGATATCCAGAAAATTAAGGACTTCAGAAGTATTGGTGGTACGTAGTTTACATTTCAATCATCTATGTATATTTTTTCTCGTAGTCAATTCTCTCTTAATATTTATTTAAATATATATTATTTTGAATCCTTCAACTGGTATTTATATCAATTAACATGATGTTCTAGTAAGATCACCGCTCTCAAATATTAATATTGAAAAAGACTTGTTTATTCACAAATAACCAGACTATCAAGATAAATATTAATAAATAATATAAGGTTGTGAGAAAATACACAATTTCGTGTTCGCTATGCTCTGTCATGTACTTATTCAATTAAAAAATCTTTTATCATTTATAAGCTCATTAAATATTAAGAAAAAAACTCACGCTAGTTTTAATGCAGAGGACTGGGGTAGTTGCGTTGTCTATTTGAAAATAAATGTATTACAAAAAAAAAAAAAGGACTTGTGCAGAGGATGACACGAAATGGGACCGAGAAAAGAAGAAAACGGAAGCAGGCAAAAATCTAATAGGTCTTTAGTGGCCCAACTGACGGTCATGAGAACATAGTTTTGAAACCGGATCCGGTTATCGACCCGGTTAAGTGATCGGGTCACGAATTAGATGGGTTGATCCAAATTAACCCAAAAAAAACACAAATTAATAAAAAAAAACACATAACTGTAACTAGTTATAGCACATACATAATCCAATTTTAAATTATAAATCAAATAAATAGAATCCTGGCATCAGAATAAGCATAAAAGGCAGAATAAAAAAATTCTTTGAGTTCTCTCCACACAATAAAAATCCAAAAGAGCAGTCAAAGGCCGGCAAAATCCCTCTCTTCGCCTTCCCCAATCTTTATTTACTCTCTTTGTCAAACTCCATTCATATTTATAACTGTCTTTTCTCTTTGACACTGTCTTTTCTTGGTTATGTTATTCATCACAGAACCATTAGTCTCTCTCAAGAAAAAAAGGACTGGTATTAGACCAAGAAAGGCCATGGGCTGTGTACAGGGAAAGTATTTGGTAAATTCATCACCAACACCAGGAGGGTTAGAGAAGCTCAAAATGGAAAGTGGCTATGTGGGAAAAGGAGATATCGCTCGCCATAGAAGATCCACTGGGCAGAGATACTCTGGCAGGCTCCTTAAGCCTGAACAACCAACGAGGAAATATAATGGTGGTTGTGCTGCTAATGGTGAAGAGAGGAAATTGAGTGACACATGCCAAAACGACGTAGTTTAGTAACTGCCAATATAAAAAAAAATTGATCGGGTCTCACCCGGGTTTGACCGGATGGACCGGGTCCCGGGTCAACCCGCCGGGTCGACCGGGTTTCACCAGGCCAATTCTCAAGTGGGTTTTTGCCTCCACCCGGACCGGTCTCAGGCCCGGGTCGGACGGGTCCCAGGTCGACCCGCTGGGCCGGTCCGGGTTTTAAAACACTGCATGAAATGCTTTATTGGGTGTGTTTGCTTTTTAAAAAGTGATTTTTAAAATTATTTTTATTTTGGATGAAAAATAGTTTTTAGAAATTATAAAAAGATTTAAAAATATCATATTATTTACTGATTATGTCAAATTTGATCCTCAAACTTTGAAATGCTATATATTTTGTTTGAATCTTTTTTTTTCAAATTTATCCTTAAAATTTGATTTAATTTGATTTTTATATTAATTTTGTTTTTTATTTTTATGATTGTTATTTACTTTTCTCTTATCATTTTTTAAATTGAAATTTTTATCTATCATATTTGATTCTCATTCTTTTGATTATTACTTATTTTATTTAAAATAATTAATGAAATTGTAATTATTATTATTTTAATTTCATTATTTTTTAATTTTTTTATCTATTAGATTTGATTTCTATTATTTTTATTATTATTTATTTTATTTGAGATAATTTATGAAATTAGATTTTTTTTTAATTTCATTCTCATTCAACTTTTTAATTTGTAAGATTTGTTTCTTATTATTTTAATAAATTTTTTAAAAAAACATTAATAAATTATTTTCCAACTTATTTTTCATAACATAATAAAAAACTGAAAAGCATTTTCTAACTTACTTTTTATGATACTATCAAATATCAAAAAATAATTTATTTTTCTAAAATTTATTCTCTAAAAATTAAAACAAATTAAAAAAATTAGTTTCATGCAAATAACGAGGCCTTAAGCACAAAATAAAATATATAAAATTAAAGCACACTCTCTGCAGGCCAAGGTGAAGATCCAATAATGGGTCATAAAGGCCGCAGCTTTAACAAAAGTCGTAGAACCCGTTTGGCTACGTGGTGGCGTCCACGTTTCCTGCGGTTAAATTGTGCAAATTATTTGGTTAAGTAACAACTGCTTATTACTGTACATGGGGTCCATGCAATACTGCGTTTGAAACGCAGGAACAAAGGAAGCAGCTAGGAGCTGCTTCTTGCACGTTGCAACAAAAGAACCATGCTTCACTATTCAGTTAACAGTGGATGCATGGCTCCACTGTTCACTGAACAGTTTTTTTTTTTTTTAATAATCAGTGCAGTTAATTAATTTCACTCGCACTGAACATGAACAAAAAAAAAATTTTTGTTTTTTTTTTAAATTAGTTTAAGGTGTATTACATTTACTTGTACTATAATCTCAATTTTATTCCTGATAATATTTTACCTAATTTTGTAGTTTTTGTCGGATGAATTTTGTACGTAATGGAATTGTAGATAGTTTAATGAAACAATAATTTTTTTATATATATAAAGTATGATTTATTTCACGATATAATAACAATAGTTAACTCCATAATATTTAAATTAAAAACCATCAATATTAATATATATTTTGTAAAATTATTTTATAACCTCAATTTCAAAAGCACTTTTAACCAAACACATTAAACTACTTTTTCTTCAACCTCAATTTTAACCACAGTTTTAACCAAATCTATTTTTTCAAACCAACCTCAACTAAAAGTACTTTTTATAAAACAACTTTTTTCAAACCACAACTACAACAGCTACCGCAATACCAAACACACTCGTAGAAAGAAGGTCGCTTTTACTTTTAGAAATGCATTCTGAGCGCAGAAATCCAGAGTATTTGGCTGAGAAAGGTTATCCCATCAAAAGTTCTAAGATATGATTTTATTTTTAAATTAAAATCTGATGAAATAAAGTAAAAAATCCCTGTTTATACTCATTTTAGATCTAATCTTTTTTTATATTATAATTGTGCTGGCAGTGGGTTAATATTAATTTTTTAAAAATATAAAAATTATTTTAAGCGTTTTGGGTTCGGCTGCCATGCCAGATTCAAGTGTCTTAGATCTAGCAGCCAAGCAATATGAGTCTTACTTGTTTATCATATTCAATTAAAACATGGATCCAGCGTAACTTTTTGAATTTAAAAATAATAAAACCAATGTTAGACCCAAGAGCTTCGGCATTGCCGCTAGACTCAAGACACTTGGATCTAACATGATAAAAGGATCCAAGTTGCTTGGGTCTGGTATTATTGTTAGGCCAGGTGCTTGGGTTATGTCAGACCCAAGCATTGAGTTAAAAAAAAATAGTTACAAAAAAGAAAAAAAAAACAGAGAGAATATAGAATTTCTATTGAATGAATAATAAATTAATAAATATAAAAAAATGAATTATTTCAATACGAAGATAAGATTTGAATTTTTAGATCTAAAACATTAAATTATATTATCTTTTATGATTTATTGTTTATAAATAATTTTTTAACTTGGATTTCTGTTTAGGATACTTTAAGGATAGTTTAAATATATTTTTTTATAAAAAATAAAAAAAATTATAAGTCTCAACATTTTAATTATCACCTGTTCAGACTCAAGTCGCTTGAGTTTGGCATGACCGCCAGACCTAGACATTTAGATAAAAAAAAAAGTTAAAAAAGAGGGAAAAAAAGAAGAAGAAGAGAAAAGATAGAATTTTTATTGAAGGACTAACAAATTTATAAATATAAAAAATAAAGTATTTCAATAGGAAGATATAATTTGAATTTTTAGGTCTAAAATGTTAAATTAGATTTTTTTACAATGATTTGTTGTTTATAAATAATTTTTTAATTTGGATTTCTGTTTATGATACTTTAAAAATAATTTAAATATTGAAAAAAATTATAAGTCTCAACATTTTAATTATCACCAGCTCAGACTAAAGTCGCTTATGTTTGGCAAAACCACCAAACCTAAGACTCTTAGATCTGACATGGTTGCGAGACCCAAGTGCAGGTGTTGTAGACCCAGGTGCGCTAGTTTGGCATGGACCTAGGCGTAGGTCTAGCAAACCATGCCAGACCCAAGGTGTGTTGGTCTCGCCTTGGGTCTGGCAGTCACGCCAGACCTAATGTGCTTGGATATGGGAAACACGCCTGATTTGACAAACAACAAATAAAAAGGACAATTAGGCACTTTAGTTGTCATGAAAGTGAAAAGAAAGAAAAAAAATCTAACAATCGATCACCGGCGGCAATCCAACCATTATCTTTCTATATGTGCCACACCATTTGAAAAAGGGCATAACTGCGCATCCAGTGAGATGGCAGATGGCTAGATTTGGCCACCAGAAATCATCACACGCGCCTCCTTAATAGCATGAGCATCACCCACTCGTTAAGGAAGGAAAAAAAAGCCAAAGAAACGTTTCGTGAAAAGATGAAAAATTAAAAGTTAAACTACTATTACAATCCACAGTGAAATGTCTCTTGATCTACAGTGATTTCTCCACACCATTTAACTTTTATTATAATTATAACTAGCATATCCATAAGTGCTTTGCTGCGGGTCAGATTTTTCTTTTTCTAAATTTAAAAACAATGCTAAGAGTATGAAGATTTTTTTTACAATATCATTAAATCCAATCAAGCGATTTGATCTTAAAACCTGCCAACCCGGCTCGTTGGCTAGCTTGAGTTTTAAATCAAATTGCGTGGGAATTGATCCAAAATGATTATTTAATTTAATAGATCCATAGACAACTTGGTTTACTAGTAAAAAAACATGACATGGCTTTTAAAAAACTTTAAGACAACGACTTTTTTTTAATATTGAGACGATGCCGGATTGAATAGACCTTCGTCACCATGAAACCTAAGTTATGGATTTCAATAGATTTAAAAACTTTGTTGTTTTTGTAAATTTTTTTTGTTTAATTTTATGGTAATATTAGATGCTTTCAACCCTAAAAAAATATTTATTCGAGATTGTAATAACCCTATAGAAAGTAGAAAAAAAGAAATCATGAATTTCATTTCTTAACCAATCCAATATTAAATAAGAGTGAAATAAAGAATTAATTAGAAAAATTAAAGGATTAGAAACTAAAAAAAAAAATATCAGGTTTGATAGATAAACCCACTAAACACTGAATTGGGTAACCCGGGTCAACACGTCAAACCCGCAAACTGAGTAATAGACTCTATTGGGATTAATAACTTTTTTTTTTCTAAACTATTGTTTATTTAACTATATAATAACAAAAATAGATAATCGTAAAATCGAGCATCAAATCAATACTAAGACTTTTTTTTTAAGACTATGATAACCTCATAGAAAACAAAAGGAAACAAATTATGAAACTTTATTCTCAATCAGTCCAATATCAAAGGATGAAATCGAAAAAAAAATAATTTATAAACAAAGAAAAGTTAAACTCTCCATATCCGTTAATAGGCCCATGGACTTTCTAAAATTTAACAACATGTTTCTTTTTTTTGCAACTTTTTTTTAACTATATGGTAAAAAGAAAAATAAAAAATCATATAATCAAATTCAATTATATATAAAAAAAAGTACATCGCTAAACTCGCAAATTAAGGCAACCAAAGTTACCTTGCCAAACTAGATTATTGAATCCACAAAGTTTATTTACCTAAATTTTTTAATCATTTTTTATTTAACTAAACTTCTGAAAAAATAGATCATACAGTGATGCTGAGATATTATTTTTTTTAAACCAACCTGAACCTGATATTAGAATATTTTTTTATTACTCCAATAACCATATAAAAGATAAATTAAAATAAATCTAAACCCCATAAACATATTATATAAGAACTAAATTAGAAAAAAATCAATAACCAAAGAAAAAAAGAGAGGTCAAAAAACAACAAAAAAACAACAACAACATAGTGGATTAAATAATCCATAATGCTAATAGGTGCGGGGAAACTTTGTTTCTCAACACCTTTTAGCTTTAGTTATAATAAGAAAGAATCTCAATCAATAATTATAGAATTATTTTATGGATTTATAAACTTAAAAAGAAAAATAAGATTATTAATCTCAATATTTGATTTGTCACACCCGACATCACAATGACCTTTAAAAATTAAATGTCAATATGAAAAGAATAAATATCTGACATCTTATTCTTGAGAGGAGGTCTTATTTAAGGAGTTATAACCTAGTATTATGATCATTAGGAACCCTAATTGATCAATAAAAATTATATGGTACGAGACTGGTTACACAAAAGAAAAGATATTATCACCCCTTAAGCGTCTTACGTGAGGTAGGCTGCATTGCTGGTTTTGTTTTAAATTACTAAGAGTTTGTTGGATTCTACCACAAATGGTCTGCTTGTAATATTCCTGACTCCGGCGTTAGTTAATATTACGTAACACAAAAAAACATGGTATTTCTGACTATAACGCTAGTGAATAAACTAGTAAAATTTGATATATATATATATATATATATATATATATATATATATATATATATATATATGCGCTTTGCTTTCAATTCATATATTGTTATTTTTTTATATAAAAAAACAGGTATGTATCGCATACCAGATTCGCATTTCAAAGTAAAAATCCATAAATCAAATATACAGTGAAATTATCAAAAAAACACAAGAGACTCATAAATAAATTTAAAAGGATCCACAAATTTGTTTTGGAATTTTCTGATATCAAAGTGGGGCTTGTTTGGCTAGATATGAAAATAAAAAGGAATAAAATAAAGAAGATTAACATAACGGTGTGTTTTGTCAAACACACCCTTAGCTAAAAATAAATTGGGCCAGCTGGGCTTGAAATCCAGGTCCGGCTTAACCTATTCTCTCTCTCTTTTTTTTTTGGTTGGGTCTAGTCCAGCCTTACGGGCTGGACCAAGCTAGCGTAGCCTAGTAGCCAGTGACCCGGCTACACAGCAGCACACATGCGTGAATAGTGTAATGCAAACACAAAGAACGCAGGGAAGAAGCTTGCTCGTTTCGGGGGCAAAGGCTGCAACTTAAAGACGAAGACAATGGCGATGAAGACGTGAGGCTGCTGGCCGAACAGGCACTCTCTTCTGTTTCTTCTTATCTTCACTTGTTTTGGTCGCCTGTTTTCTCTTTGTCTCTCCGTTCTTCTTCTTTTTCTCCTCTATTTTCTCTTAACTCTCTCTCTATACTGTCTCTATCTGTTCTTTTTCTTTGCTTTTCTTTTAGTCTGCGTGTTTTCTTTTTGTTTTTGTCGCGTGTGTTCTTCTTCGCCGTCTTGTTTTTCTGGGTTTTTCCTCCTGGTATTCTCTGTTCGTTTGTCCGGGTCTCCCTCCTGTTCTCTGGTTTTTCCCTCTTCGTCCCTATGTTTGCTCTCTCTGGTTTTTCCCCTGGTTTTTTTGTTCTTTCATTCGTTTCGTCCTCCTTGGTTCGTGGCCTTTCTCTGGCTTTTATAAAGCCAGAGAATGCCATGAGGTCGCCTCAGTAATGGCATGCATCGTAGGGGCGAGAGGGATCGTGGGCAGCTGGCTGAGACAAATCACTTCTCCTTCCTGCTCGGTCGGTTTTCCCTGGGGTAACGAAGAAGGTAATGAACAGTTTGAATTGAAACGGTGTCGTTTCATCCGAAATGGCTATTTTCAAATTGCCCCCTTAACTTCTGACATTTAGCAATTAGGCCCCTGTTCAAGGAAAATCTCTTTTGTTTTTTTAACTTTGCCCCTGGATCAATTGCAATTGGACCCATGGATTTTAGCATTATTTACAAAACAATCCCTGGTTTCTAATTTATTCAATTCAGTCCTTAATTGACTCTTCAACTTTTAATTCTTTCAAAATTACCCCTAAAAAAATCAATTAAACTCCTATTGTATCACCTCCTATTCACTTTGGTCCTTGGACTAATTAATTTCAAACCTAATTAAAGAAATCTTCAAACCCATTTCAGTCGTGAAGAAGAGTAGAGGAGCAGAAGACTCTTGAATCCTTGATCACTGTTTCAAATCTGCAAATAAGGTTAGATGAGCTGTTGTTACTTGTTTCTTTTTTCTTTCGCTCTCTTTTTTTTTTCTTCTGTGCTGCTGTTTCAAATCCTTGATCGCTATTTGTTTTGAACTTGCAGCTCTTTATTATAATAGTGGCATCGATTTTTCCCTATTCTCATACCCACAGGTATGTTTCCCACTTTCTCTGTTCTTTTCTTTTCTGCAACTTGACCGCTGTTCTTTTCTTTTCTCATTGTTATTTCTGCAACTGAATAAAGGATTAATTTTTCTTGATTTATTTCTTTGTAAGTTTCATTTTAGTTAATTGTCTCATTTTTTTTTATGTTCTTTTGAATTGCTTGACAAAGAAGATGACTTAGTAGTGCAACTGTGTTTATGTGTTTGTTCTGCTACTTTTGCAATCCTGAATTCTTAATAGTTTTTGTGTGTGTGTTTTTTTTAACAGCTCCCACATGAAATTAGTTAACTAATGTTATTAGCTTTATTAGCAATGAGGAGGAATGAATATTAACAGTAAATTAGTTAGTTGATGTTATCAATTTTTGCTGGAGTTACTGTCATTATAGTTGATTTTATTGACTAATAATTTAACTTTTCTGTTGGCTTTTATTTATATTAATTTTCTATCGGTGTTTTTTTTATCAACTCATTTGATCCGTGACCCAATCGTTAGACCTAGTCAAGTTTTAAAACTATGTTGTTAAATATTACAAAATTATTTATTATTATAGAATTTGTCAGCTATTAACTTTGAAAAAAAAAAACTCAAGGTTCATCCAATTAATTAAATCTTGAACCCCAATAATGAAGGTACATCCAACACAATTAAGCCATCTTTGACATTGCGTTGTTTTATTTGCGATAACTTAGACGTGTCTGTAAAACAATTTGCCCTAACTAATCTTTCCGTTTCCAGAACTGCTGTCCTATTCGTTGTAGAAAAGTCGACGTTCCTATCTAACAAGGCGTTGCATGTGGGCTTGCTCATGCACTGCGATTATTTCTTGAATCATTATTTTTAAAGTATTTTTTATTTAAAAATATATTAAAATAATATATTTTTTGTTTTAAAAAATTATTTTTAACAGTAATATATTAAAATAATTCAGTAATATAAAAAAAAATAATTTTTTATGAAACGCAATTCTAAACTAAGCTCAAGTTAAGTTGTCAATACAATAAATAAATATGCAGCTGATTTGTATTTGTCTTCATAAAATTATAGAGACTGAGACTTTTCAAACCAAGCTCCCAAAACTCGTCGCTAGGCCATGCCACCCCCTTGTGGCTATGCCTTAAACACAAGATATACAATTAAATTTTCCGGGGCTTGGCAAGGAGAACTAGGGATGAACTAAACAACTGAAAACCTCTACCCAATTTCTGCACCTTGGGTTATCTTGGAATGTGATGCGATGTGATAACCAGAGTTTCCAACATGCTGGCAATTAAAGTGCGAATTGCAAATAGGATTGACGTAGTAATTTCGTGTTAATTTTTACTTGAACAATTTCATGTTATTAATTATATATCTTCTAGCAGCTACCCAACCCAAGTACAAGTACGAAAAGGGCTGGCCATATGTATTGGATAATGATAACTTGCTCAAATGGTGACCTTGGATAGTCAATCCTGGTGACAAATTTCCTGCATAGGACTTGAAATTTTCAACATCGGACGGTTATACAACCATCTTGCAGCTTATTCAAACACGGAATCAGCCTGAAGTCTGAGCTGCACATCCTTACGGTGCAAGTAATTGTAGCAATTAAAGGGATAAGACAACAACAGCATGAACTTTTCTCTTGGCATTTTCCTATATATTGCGCTTATTTCTAAGTTGTAGAAGTATAATTAAGCAAAACATAGATCTTATAGCTGATTTTTCTTGTGCGAACACTTACAACCATGACAAGTATCGGAACTACATTAAGCTTCGTTTGGCTAACCATGGCCATATGTAGTTTAGCTCAGCCAGCCGATGACCAGAGCCCTCCAGTGCTCGACACCAGCGGTCAGCCTCTTGAAACCGGTGTTGAATACTACATACTTCCTGGTATAACTGATATTGCAGGTGGTTTAACCTTAGTCAACCGGAACGGAATTAGGTGCCCTTTTTACGTTGGCCAGGAACCCCTGGCAAGCGCTGAACCAAATGGCACTTCAGTCATCTTCACTCCATACACTTCTGGAGAGACCATCATCAGGGAATCCATGGACTTGAGTGTGCAATTCCAAGCATTAACTATTTGTATCCAGTCTACTGCCTGGAGGGTAGGGGAGGAGGATCCAGAAACAGGAAGGCGATTTATCGTGACAGCAGGAGACAAATCATACTTCAGGATTGACAATAATGGAGGCGTCTACAATTTCTCATGGTGTCCTACTGAATCCTGTCCAACTTGTGATAGGCCAAGGTGTGGATCTGCTGGCATTTTGATAGAGGATGACAAAAGATTGCTAGCCTTGGATGGTCCTGCATTTCCTTTTGTATTTACCAGGGCCTAAATGTTAATGTCATCCATAGGCATTCCATATAATTATATAATGGAATAATGTCACAGAAGGGTGTTGTTTTTCAGCAATAAATTAATAATAACGGATGCCTTGAAAACATTACACTGCGTATTGTTTTGTGAAATAAATAATAATGGATGCCTTAATATCACAATATTAGCATTATAATTTTTATAAATCCTTTTGATTTAATTAGTTTATTTTACATGTATATTAATGATACAAGCACGAATCAAAATTTCATGATACCTTCATAAAAAAGAATAAAGATAATATAAAAATAATGTTTTGAAAGGATAAGGTTAGAGTATCATTGATACTATATAATGCAATTAAAATAATCAAGTATATGCTTTTCAAAGATATGATGAATGACCATAATGAAAAAAAAAACAGGGTAATTTTCTTGAAATGGTGGAAATTTTAGCATCATACAATGAAAAAGTTGGTGCTCTTGTTTTGGGTAATACTCCATAAAATACTAAATACACATCACATCATATTCAAAAATAAATTTCATATGTTTTTGCTAAAAATGTTCAATCTTCAGTTCGTCATGAAATTGGTGATGCACAATTTTATTTAATTGTTGATGAAGCTCAAGATGAATCCAAAAGAGAGTGAATAACCTTTGTTATTAGGTTTATTGGTAGAAGTAGATTTATACAAGAATATTTTTTGAATATGGTGCACATCAAAAATACAATTGCTTTAACTCTTAAGGAAGAGATTTCTTCTGTTTTATCTCATCACAATCTTAATATTCAAAATATTAGAGGTCAATGGTATGGTGATACTTGTAATATGCATGGAGAGGGGAATGACTTGCAAGCTTTATTCATTAAAGATTGTCTTTATGCATATTATATACATTGTTTAGCTCATCAATTATAATTGACTCTTATTGTTGCAGACTTGCAGCTAGAGAAGTATCTCATGTTCACACCTTTTTTCAGAACTTGATTTTTATTGTTAACATTGTTAGTTCTTCTTGCAAACACAATGATGAATTGCAGGCTTTTAATCAGCTACAATTGAACATTTAATTGATATTAGTGAGATTGAAACGAGTAAATAAGCTAATCAAGTAGGTGGTTTGTAGTAACTTGAAGATAGTAAATAGAGTTCGCACTGAAAATAATACTCTCAATCCTGGCATTGATGAATATTACACAGAGAAAACTTGATATTCCTGACTCTAAAATCAATAAATATTAAACTGAAAAATAATATTTTTAATTTTAGCATTAGTGAATATTACATAATAGTATTTTAATAATCTTGATTTTAATATAAGTGAATATTAAACTTAAAACCTTATTTGTATAAAAAATTTAAGGAATATACTGCTTCTTTTAATAGCCAAGAAAAAGGTTTGATGTATAATGTAAGTACGTTCATCTTAAATATTAAAGGTGAATAACAATTTTTTTTTATTAGGTTTTGGGAACACCAAGTTGATTTTTGAAGGTTTATGTATGTTGATTCAATAAGCCTTTTAATTTGAGACATGTTTTACTAGGCTTTATAAACTTATTATAAAGTACACAAATACATGCAACAAATTTTATTTTCTTATTTTTTGGTAAAAAATGCTATGAGCTATCGTATTATTTATGAGCTCAGGGAGTCCACGGGTTTAACCCCAAGGACCCTAAACAAGCTATGAAGATCCAAAACTACTCGCTTCAACTCCTTCACGTGCTTTGAAGTTAAAACGCTGGGGAATTATACTTGTTATGGCAATGACCAAAAGCAGCCAACCCTTTGTCCCCATTTTAAGCTAAAAAACCAAAAGCAACCAACCCTAAGGAAACCAAACCAAACTGGTCCGTGAGTGACAGAATGGTTAGTCTTGCATTAAAGTGATAGGAAACAGCTACAAGACCACCTCTTCTATTACAAGAAGTAAACATAACCAGCTTATATGGGAGGCTAAAGACCTATGGATTCAAGTAGGTAAAACAATGGAGGAGGAAAAAAACGAAATTCTCTAAGTCGCTCTCTTAACAATGGCCGGCGGCTTTTAATGGAAAAGGATAAGGATTTCTCTCCATAATTTCAATAATGTCATTCATTTTATATTCTAAATGTTATTTTCATCAAAACTCCAATCCCTCAATATTTTTTTTTATACAGATTCATATTTATTCTTGCCTAGAATTTTAACTAATTTACAGGATTTTTTTTTATTTTTCTCTAGTCATAACAAATTTTCCTTGATTTACAAATACCTATTAACCTGAGCACCTTCATGGTGAGACTTACCGACCCAAAAAATCCAAGGCAAATACAATCCAACCCGAGCATCGACAAGCCGAGACTTACCAATCCAAGAAATCAAAGGCAAATACCTTTAGACCCGAGCACCAATAGGCGAACAACTACCACCTAAAAACTCCAATGAAAATACCTAACAACTTGAGCACAATTGAGTTGAGACCTACCGACTCTTAGACTCAAACAGAAATACCAACCAACTTGAGCTTCGGCACGTCAATACCTTCTAACCTAAGAAATCCAAGGCAAATACCTACAAACACAAGCATCAACAGGTCGAGGCATGTCAATCTCAAAGTCAAATACCTATCAAATCAAGCACCGTCAGGCTGAGACCTATGAACCCAGGAAATCCAAGGCAAATACCTATTAACCCAAGCACTGACGAGTTGAGACTTATCGACCCGAGAACAAGGCAAATGCCTAGGAAATCAACTACGTACTGAGCCGAGAATAACAAGGAAAATACCTACAACCCAAGCATCGTCGAGCCGAGATTTATCAACTCAAGAACTCAAGGCAAATACCTATAGACTCGAGCTCCGATGGGCCGATACCAATCGACAAGAAAACTCTAAGTCAAATACCTATTGACGTGAGCACCATCAGGCCAAGACCTATTTACCATAAAACTCTTAATATTAGGATGCAAATACAAGTGCAGAGGAGCTTCGATGAGCAATTAGAGGTAAATCCAAATAAATTACAGAAAAACTGAGCACTAGTGGCCCACAAAATTTCCAAGTTCTACGTCTGGAAGAAAAAAAGATCCTTGCTTTTACGAATATTTTGTTCTAGAGGATTGATGCACAGACAAAATATATGCAAACAATTCGAGAAAAAATATTACAGAACAGTCTCTGCAGAAACAAGCTTTTTGATGATCAACAAGTAATTTGGGAAATGGGCAACATGGAAGAAATAGTTTCCGCTGCAAACTTTCCAGCCATACAGAACTAACAAATTTATGGGGATCATTCTCATGAGGGATTTCTGCCAACTGATGAGTAGCTGCATGATCCCCGTGATTTGGCATGATAATATGCAGCTACAACATATGGGAACACCAGCACCTTGTCTAGCATCAGAAGAGGAACTTCAAATGGCTTACAGTTGATTGTTGCACGCTCAAAGCTTCATGGGATCGATTATAAAGCAAAAGAGAGACAACGCTCCCAAAATCTTCTCTTCATTCAGTCCAACTCTAGTAATATCATAGTTTAGAACATTCTGGGCACCTTTTTTTCTCACAAAGAACCAGTAGTTCACACATGAAAAAAGAGATCCTTTATGTATTGTTTATATGAGTGTTTTTCCTTCAGCAGAGATCGTATCCTACTACCAGAAACGAATCTAAAAATAACAAGGATCTGATTCTGCAGGTAATGAATTGATGTACGTCAAAAAAGGGATGGGTCTACTGTGAAGTATCATCTGTATCTAGATATCAAAGGCATATTATAATGATATGCACAGTTAATTACTCTCAGTGCGGTAGTGGTTCTCGCATGATAGGTTCGAGTTGTGAAAATAGTTCAGAACTTCTCATCCCACCATTTTCAACTACAACAAATTTCTAGGCAAGCAAACTACTTAGTTGTTCCCCGAATTTTTTTTTTTTTTAATGAATCACAAATTTTCAACATTGATTTCAACTGTCAGACTGACCGATTACCACCATTTTCAACTAAACAACAATGAATTTCCATGGATTGGTCTCATGGCAGACTCTAACGCATAAATGGAGCAATTACTCATGCCTAAAGACAACACAAAGTCGGTATCACCCAAAAGATATTTCTAGCTGCGGCTAGTTAATTATGAAAGCCACCTCAAAACTCACTAGAAATAACGCTTTCTACTGTGACAACATGCTTGCATGATGGAACGATAGCAAGAATTACATGAGATGATGGAGGTACCTTGCATTTGTGCCACCACTTCAATAAAATTGTGAACTCTTCCATAACCAAAGAATTCAGTTGATACATGGCCTTCTCATTCATTCAATAGTAATTAGGAACCACGTTAGTTTCAAAGGAAGCACGACTTTGAATAACCAATTAGAAGTAAAGATGATATGAAGGAAGCACGACTTTGAATAGCCAACGAGAAGTAAAGATGAGCATATCAGGTGATGCAAGGATTTCAGACAACGGACAGAGGCAGAACATCCTCTTGAATCTGGAAGATCCAATACAAGCTAATCTTCTTAATGTCATGGCACTATTTTTTTCATTTGCTAATCATCCTCAAATTAGTTCATCCTCAGATTTGTATAAATTCCAAGCCTACTTGATATTGCAAGATATCCAAGATTGACAAATCTCTGTGTTGACATGCCTCCAAACAACAAGACCAACTTTAACTTGACCTCAAAACCAAACACATTGCATGAGATGCGCCAACTGAAACTGAAAGCACACTGTGCTGTCCCAATCCATCATCCTCCATTAGAAACTTGACTTCGACTGGGCATGATTGAACCTCAGGCAAGCCAGGTATTCCCAATTGAGAATCTTTGGCATTTCCCCACATGTACAGCTTCCCTTTATCTACACAGAAACCACAACAGCACTTTTAAAGACAAAAACATGCGAAGTTAAGACAATTCCAAGCCTCGCTCCAAACAATATGCAGCTGACATTAGTAAGAGCATCTAGCCAAACAGGGGTAACATGTGGCATGCTGATATTGAAAAGCAACCAAGAAATGAAGACAGACACCGTCAACAACTGGCTCAAAAGTTCAAGCAAATTGCTGGGTAGGCTTATATTCTATATGAGGCCATACCAAACTTCATAAAAATCAAATTATGTTTATTCAACAAATTATCAACACCTGGCATTATAATGCCATCAGCTTTTTGATTTACCAGAGGGGCAACTCGTGGCAAGAGTATGTGGCAACCTTGTAGAATCAACCAGATTGTAGGATTGGAGAGTTTCTCTTGCATTAAAAAAAAGGGTACTGAAAATGCATTTTAAGATCATATCTCAACTCACCAGTTATAGCTGCCGAAGATGAACCTCCACAGGCGATATAAATGACACGCTGATCAGCCAAAGCATCAATCACTGCCGGTATTTTCTGACTTCGAATTGAAGAATGGCCCAGCTGACCATGTCCACCAAACCCCCACGAAAGTACTTTACCTTCATCTGCTAATATGATCAAGAATCAGAAATAGTAGAAAATGCTACGCAATCTAAAAGGAGGCAAGGATAAAGAAGAAAAAAGAGAAAAAGTTGCAGTTGTGGCTGTAATCATTAAGTTTTGGTGTCACTTTACCAGTCAAGGCAAGACAGTGATATCCACCACCTGCTATCTGAATGATACGAACATCTTCAAGGCTAGGAATTGGTTTCGGTCTCCAACCACCGACCTTATCACCTCTTCCAAGCTCATAGTTTGAGTTTGCTGAGAAAAAGGGCAAGACACTTTAAATGTGTTGTTTTTGTGCTAGCAAAGTGAAGAAAATGAAAGTTCACTCAAATTTAAAAACATGACAAAAAGCATCGTCTGTCACACCAGTTAACTGCTCAAAAAAGATCTTGACAATTTTATTTCAAAGTCAAGCATAAAAAAGATTCCATAGCATCATGCACATGAAGAGAGACAGCTTACATCTAATATTGAAGCATTCACCTTCGTTTTTCTTTAAGATATAGTCATATTTAACATATCAAATTCATAGATGAAACCTTTATATTATAACAGTGCCCCTAAAATACAGTGCTTTTGCGAGAGATAAAACTCTGTACTCCACTCAAACGTTTCAAAGAAAGTGCATAATACAGTAAGTGACATTGTTTATTAACAGCCAGGATTTTAAAACACACTTCAAGAACAGGAAAGTACATAAATAAATACTTTGTAAGAGCATAGAAGTAGTACTAAAGGGAAAAAAATGTGTGGAGCATTCTCCTATACAATCTTGGCCATGTGCAACATAGGCAACAAAAAAAATGGAATGGCAAATAATTTAATTTAGTGTAAGTTAACACATCATCACAAGGAAGCCCAACAATACAAATGGAATGAAGTAAAAGCAGTGAGAAACGAAAATTTTATATATCCCCGAGTAACCTGGATGGAAAAGGACAGTTCATGAGACAGTGTCCTTCAAACACTGAATGGCAATTAGTACATGATATCACTTCATTAAAGCTCCTTCGCTGCATTTTGGAAAATAATAAAGATACTTGTATCCAAGCAGTAGAACAGAAAAGAAAGAGAACTTCCTGCAAACGAAAGTATCATTCTTACCTCCCCAGTTCCAAATCTGCCCATCCTCTGTCAGCACCATTGTGAAAAATCCACCACAAGACACAGTAGCCATAGGCACGGGCAATGTTTTTACTTTGCAGGGTATACTAAGTCCACCCCCTTCATTTGGACCCCGGCCAGGGCCGAGGCCCAATCGACCATCCCCTTCCTCTCGACCCCAAGTATAAACTTCCCCTGTATCCAAAATAGGAACCAGATATGTGAGAGCAAGCAAAAGACAAACATGAACTAATGTTTATACTCGGCTTTAGGATTTAGATAGAGAAGTGGTCATTGCAGGGTTAGACACACAGAACAATGCGGCATAAAAGGCAAATTTTCAGTTGCAGTTTGCAAACAGGTACGAGGTACATGGAAATGTACCTCCAAGCAATAAATATACAGATATTGCAACTGAGATGTACAAATGGTTGCTACTTGCTTGCATAGATGAAGAAAAGATTGAATAACCTGATTCAGTGACAGCAGCGGTATGTGTGCCACTAGTGGAAATACAGCGTATCTTTCCATCCCAGGAGCCTTCCACCAGTCTAGGGAAGAGTTCTCTATGATAAACAGAGTGTCCCAATGCACCGAAACCGCCATAGCCCCTGTAAACTTTATTTTTAATAAAACAATATCAAGAAAGACTGATTCTTTTTCTTTCTTTTTTTTCAACAAGAAATGTCTCTTAAAAATATTGCTATTGAAGGAAATAGATAGAAGGGGTGCAGTAATGACCAGGTAAAAATGTGGCCAAGGGAAGTGATTGCAGCAGAATGAACGCCGCCCAAAGCAATAGAGCGAACGGAATCCAAAAAAGGGTTTAAAGTAGGTAGAAAAGCAGGATTCTCGTGTCCAAAGCCAAGACGGCCTCCATCTCCTTTGCCCCACATCCAAAAATGACCATCAGCAAGAATTGCAGAATGGAACAGCCCACAAGAAATGCCCACCTCAGTCACTCCCTTTTTGTTGTTATTGTCAACAAGTTGGCCTGGGGTTGGAGAAAGAGTGAAGGAGGAAGGCGGTAGCTGAAGGTTGGCCACTGGAGCTGGATAAAGCCTTACTTCTTCGATGCCGCCACCAAGTTGACCAGAGGCGCCTCTGCCCCATGAAAAGAGCTGGAGAGTTATGGTATCGTTGTGGTTTGATTCGTTGATTTGCGGGCTCTTGTAGAGGACAGGCACTTTGGTTGTGTTGGACAGGGAGGAGAAGTGGCGGTTGAGAGTGAGGCGTTGCCGAATAAGACATCTAGGCAACATCGTCTTCGTCATGAGATCATCACCTTCACTTTCCTCCCGCTACTCTAATGTATTCACTCACTTGTTTGCTGCTGGCTTCGATCGCAAATGAAATGAAAAGGGGTTTAAGCACAGAGATGGATGGATTTTATAATTGGGAAAACCCAATTTAGTCTCAAAACATGGACTCACTGTCAATTAATTCTCAAACCTCTTCATTAGTTCATTTTATTAATTTTATCTCAAACATAATTAGAATTAAACAATATCACCCTCTTTTTTTTATTAAACGTGCTCGTTAATCCTCATCAATTCCTCCCAAACAAGTGTGTAAATGAAAAGCCTTGATGTATAATTTTAGCTCAATGAATACAGAATTTATGTATTTTTTACTCAGGGTAATCAGGCTTTCTAATCAAAATGTTTAGAACAAATCTGAATCAATGCAAAAGCTCAAGTATTACATAAATTTGGCATATGGGCTCATATCAAGTGTGAAGGTTAAAACGCCTGTCTATGAGTGGCGGCTTGCCTTCCTAATTTCTATCTTTTTTAACCTCCAAATCCAAATGGGTTTTGTTGAAGATCCCACTTAAGGATCTTCCTTCCTTAACAAACTAATGTTTAGAAGAAATTCAGGGAAAAAGTAGAAGAAACTCAAGGGATAGTCCGTGAATCTTATTGTCTACTTAGTTTTTGTACAACTTCTCTTATTTATACAATTTGCACTTGCTTCCTAAATAGCAACTGTAACTAAACTCCCTAGCCATTAGCTAAGGTTAGCTGGTTGTTGCCTTATTTTTGAAACTCTTATCACTAATCAACCAAGGTTTATAACAATATTCTCCCTTTGCGGGATTCTTATCCTCAAGAATCAAGCCACGAAAAATTGATTATTGAGTCTTTCCAGATAAACTTGATTTTGTTCATCCTTGTATCAGTGTCAAACAAATTAAATTGAGTTTTCTTTGGACATGTATTCAGTTTCCATCTCGGAATCATGTGAAATCTGTAATTTTTCCAAATCATCCAAGTTTTCGTTCAATAATTCTATTATACATGTAACTCATGCATTTTAACTTATACACATGCATGGGGACCTTTCGATATGGTTATAAATATTTTGTAATCTTTATTGACGATTTTTCTAGAATTACATGAGTGTATTTATTAAAGTTTAAGAGTAATATATTTTCCTGTTTTTAAGATTTTCATACATTAATTACAAATTAATTTTTTGGTCATCTTAAAATATTCTGATTATATAATGGCTCAAAATACATGTCCAAAAATATAACACATTATTTATATTATAATGATATATTACATCAGACTAGTTGTGTTATTACATTATAACAAAATAGAGTCTCTAAATAGAAAAATCATGATTTATTTGAAAAAACCCATGCTATAATGTTGCAAATACACGTTTCATAGAGGCTTTGGTTATATAGTATTTTTACAGCTATCCATCTTATAAATCATTTACCCATTGGCATGTTAGATTTTAAATCTTCTCTTGAAGTTTTGCAGATTACAAGTTTCAAAGTGGCACATCTAAAGGTATTTGGATGTTCATGTTTTGCGTATTTACTCTCATTAAAACAGGACAAGCTTGATTTTAGAGCTGTCAAATGCATTTTTTAGGGTATTTTTAAACACAAAGGGATACAGATGTTATAATCCCTCACACAAGAAAATATATGTATCAAGAGATATTATATTTACTGAAGATACTTCTTATTACCCTGCCACGTGTCAAGAAGAGGATGATTTTAACTTGTTTCCACTGTCTAGTTCCAGTTATTATGATCAGAATATATGTTCTCTGCCACAACAAGTTTCTAAAGTTAGAGTCCAGCCTGTTTTTGATCAATCTCCTTCCACCGCTGCTGAGGATCTTCCGGGTGCATGTCCAGCACTTGATGTTCTTCAGCCAATTATAGAAGCCCTTGTTATTCAAGGTGATGAAGTTCCAAGAAGAATGTCTCACAGAACCCGTTAACCTCCTTCCAGATTACAAGAGTATATAACATATACTATCAATGACAATGTGGTTTCCTTGTTAGCAAGTTGCTTACAAGCCACAATCTTTTCAACAATATTTCCCTTTTCATTTGTGAATGAACTACCAGATAATATATGGGGCCTCAAAAGTGGCATAAAAGATCGAAGCTTGAAAATTTGTTTCAATTTTTTCTGTGACCAGATAAAAGAAAGTTAACAGTGGTGGTTGATAGGATTTGACATGTTGTGAAGGCATCATTGGGTGAAAGGTGGGCTAAGTGCATTTGTTTTGGTTCGAGGCATAAACAGCTGACTATGATTCTAATTTATTGTGCTACTAGGTGCCCAATATAATAGGTGAACTGTAATTGTTTTCTCGAGAATCAAGAGAATGAAAAGGAGGAACGAGAAGTAGGGTTTAGAGTGGGATAATAAAAGAGTAATATAATAATAGAAGCAGGAATGAAGAGGTGGATGTAAAAAGAGCAGGCGCACTAGTTACATTATAGTGTTTCTTCATTTTCGTGGGACTAACCTTGTTACCTCTGAAGGCCTTTTTCTATGCTTTTTAGTTCTTACACTTCAAACATGCTTAATCAATTGTACATTCATGGAACATATTTTTCAATCATCTATGCAATCCTTTATAAGTTGCCGATGAGTGGTGCTTATTTAATTTTGTTTTTGAATAACATAGTTTTCCCTCTTTCTGAATAGGTGCGCTTGAGTGAGAGAGAGAAGCAGAAAATGCAGATCTGGTCTCTTATTATGCCTTACAAAGAATCCTTTGCCTGGGCTATTGTTCCGTTATTTGATAACAGTATTGCTGTAATTTCTAGGGGAAGCAGCCCTCTTGCTCCAAGTGTATCTGGCTCAAGCTCCCATGACGGTGTTTTTGAGCCTGCAGCAAAGATCACATTGGATGGAAAGTTGGGCTATTCAAGTGGAATCTCTGTTGTGGTTGAAATATCAAATTTAAATAAAGTTAAGGAAAGCGATACCTGGGACTCGCTTCAGGTGTGGTTGAGATGTAATTCATTTATATTGATTTCTTTCACTTTATCTTTGTATAAATTATTTATGAACACTCTCTCGCTTCAGGTGCCTATAAACGTTCTTTCCGGTAAATATACCACTTCATTTGTAGTGTTCTCTCATATCTTTCATCTCCAGTATCTCTAAGGAACCTAGTTGTGCCTGTTTTCTGTAGTATTCGTGTTTCTTTTACCCTTAACCAGTGCAAATGTTTGAATTTGTTCGTATTTGATTCTTGTTGTATTCAATATTTTTTGATTGATTTACATTTTTGCTGCTTCTCTTCCATGTGCTTCTATATTTAAAAAAAAAAAAATTGCTGCTTATTTTCCATATTAAGCTCAAAGTTGAGACAAAGAAGAAAAGAGCATTAGAGTGACACATCATTAACACATAAATAATAGGGGAAGGGTTGTAAAATTTTCTAGAGAATGTAGGTGTTGTGCTATTTTGCTTGTGATCTTGAATACTTGTATGATGCGGAGCTGTAGAATATGTGGATAACATTCCCATTCAAAGCATTTCTTATAATAAATAATGGCTTTCCTAGCTTTCCAACTGTGTACTACCTTGGGGTGGGGGGGTTGGTGTTTGGGGAATGTTTTTAGACATTGCTATTTTTTGAAGATCATCTTGTTCCTTTTGTCTATCGAAATATTCAGTAGGATTGTAAGGCTCATTCTCTTTCGAGTTCTCTCTTTTTAGGATGCTATATCCTTGTTCTATTATGTCCTTTTCTCTGTTCTAACAAATCATTCGTATTTTTTTTTTAAAAAAAAAAGACACCTTTTGAGCTCCCAGTTCTTTATGAGTCAATTTTGGAGCAAGAATCAAGCCCGATTCCATTCACTGATGCCACATATTAAAGGGTGGGATTCCATGGTGAAAGATTTGGGAAACTAGATAGGAAGGAATATGTATACTGAGAGGCCCGTGATGTGTAACAGCTAGGTGATGTAATGGAGAAACTCAATCATATTTATGAGTCTAAGATGGATGGCAATCACACACTGCATATTATCCCAGATTCTAGGCAAGTGAAGGCAGATGAGCTGCAGCCTGGAATCTGCTACCTGCAGATGACCGCTGTCAATCCAGTCATGGAAGATGAAGATTTAGGAAGCAAATGAGAAAGAATCTTTTCTCTTTCCACAGGAACTGTCCGTGCACGTGCACACATATTTGACCACTTCTTGTTTAACACTCCAATTACAAAAAATGGTAAAACCCAAGGCAGATTGGAAGATCAGTGGAAGAGGAGGTCTGGTCTGTTCTTCAGACTGAAGGGTCATTCCCTGCTCTGGTGAACAGGCTTTTGGTAATAAAATCTGAATCTCTTGAGTTCTCACCTGTCGAGAATGCAATTGGAATGATTGAAACTCGCACAGCTGCCTTACAAAATGAGCTCGAGGAGCCCCGCAGCTCTGAAGGTGATCAACTTCCACATCTCCAAAGTTTGCAGAGAATTCTCCAAGGCAGTGTTGCAGTTCAAGTGAGTTGCCTTTGGATTTGTTTGTGATGTTCCTCTATATTTTCCATTCAAAATTGATACATATATAGATGCTCGGTCAAAATCAAGCCGAATTTCATGTTTTTCAAACATTTGTTGTCATGGCCAAGCAAAATTTTCTTTTCTGATGGCAGACTGCATTGTTACAGGTAAACAGTGGAGTTTTGAGTGTCTGCACGGCATTCCTGTCAGGTGAACCTGCTGCAAGGTTGTCTTTGCAAGAACTGCAGCAACTCATCGCTGCACTACTTGAATTTATGGCCGTTTGCAAGCGTGCTATTCGGGTACACTTTAGATTGATTGGAGAGGAAGGCCAAGATTTCCACACGCAGCTTTTGAATGGATTTCAGTCCCTCACTGCAGTGTTATCTCATTACATCCCCGCCATTCTTGCTGAACTCTGATGTTGTTGCTGTAACATGATCTGTTTCATTGCTTGCAAGGCATCCTGTTCATATGTCAGTAGTGATATTTTGTGCAAACTGTTCATGGCTCGAACATATAAACAATGTGTTCAGTTAACCAAAACACTCTCTTTTGTACTTGGTCTACTTGCTAATTCAAAAGGTGCCTAGCACATGTTGTGTGGTCCCGCACCATGTGATGGGAGGACCATCACATTAATTAGCAAAGCTGTCTCTTTAAATTAAATGAGCTGCCACTGTAGATGGCATCAGCAAAATTTGAGAAGAAACAGAAGAGAAAAACGTGAGAAAGAAAGAAGAGGAGGTAGCAGAACAGTCTGTCTTCTTTCTTCGATTTCCAGTTCGTTCACCGTTGGATCGGGCTGAGATTTGACAGCAGCTTCTAGACACGTTCCTCTTCATTCTGAACGGTTGGATTGAAGATTGGTGGTGTGGAAGCTGGTCGTTTTGACAGAAAACAGGGCTGTCAGTGTTGTGAGTTTTTCTCTAATATTACTCTCTTTAATCTTGTTGTAATCCGAGAATAAGTTGTTCTTGATGATATATATGTTGTAGCCCTTAGTTGAATATGAGGAAGAACAGTTATGAACCCATTATTTGTGATAGTGGAAGTTTTTAGGTGGACTCCGGTCCCGTGGTTTTTCTAGCATCGGGTTTTCCGTGTAAAAATCTTGGTATTGATTTGTGTGATTATTTGCATTATATTTGATCATTGTTTGGTTCTGTTTTTTACTGCACAAAGAGGGAAAAAGGATTGGGACTTGTGAATTGTGAATTGTATTCCGCTGAATTGATCCGGTTAGTTGTCCCTAGTTTTCCCAACAGAGTGGTATCAGAGCATTTGGTTGTGTAGATTGAGTTCTTGTGCAGTTAAAATGGAAAAGGAAGATTCAGGCATGATAAAGCTCACTTCCTCAAATTATTTTATGTGGAAAACAATGATGGAGGATCACTTATATTGCAATGATTTGTCTTTGCAGATTGAATGTAAAGGAATAAAGCCTGATGATATGGATGATGCAAAATGAAATGGACTTAATAGAAAGGTTACCGCTAATGTTAGAAAATGGGTATCTTCTAAGTCCATTAATCATATTTCTCAAGAACATGATTGCTATAAAGTTTGGAAGATGTTGGAAGAAACATTTGCCAAGGAGAGTGCACAAAACAAGGTTTTTGTAATTAGAGACCTTGTGAATTTGAAGTATAGAGATGGCGAAGATGCTTCAGTGCATATAAATGTATTTCGAGGGTTCTTGAATCAGATGTCATTGATGAACCTTGAGTTAGCCGATGAAATGCAAGCATTAATCCTATTGAGTTCATTGCCGAATAGTTGGGAGACTTTGGTAGTGTCACTTAGCAATTCTATTCCGAATGGAAAGCTCACTTTGAAAACAGTGAAGGATTGTATCCTCAATGAAGAGAAGAGGAGGAAAGGGACAAGCACTTCCGAGTCTCATGCACTTGTTACAGAAAGTCGAGGGAGAAGTCAAAGCAGGTTCTCTCACGGCAAGCAAGATGGAGAATCCAGCAATAGAAAAGGCAAATGGAAGCTAAGAGGAAGATCTCAGTCAAGGAAGGGTTTTAAGTGTTATTACTGTGACAAGCCTGGGCATATGCAAAAAGATTGCAAAAAGTATAAAAGAGATAAAAAGGGTAGAGATGAAGACAAGAATGAAGAGAATGGTACAACTGCAGTTGTATCTGATGGTGATGTTGCCATTGTGTGTGATGATGGCTGTGTTAATCTTGCATGTCAAGATACCACCGGGTTGCAGATTCAGCAGCTTCTTACCATGTTACACCCCGACATGATTTTTATACATCCTACACTGCTGGTGACTTTGGTCAAGTTAGGATGGGAAATCAAGGGATGGCTAGTGTTGTGGGCATTGGAGATATTTGGTTAGAAACCAATACTGGGTGCAAGTTGCTACTCAAAGATGTTAGGCATGTGCCTGATATGCACCTATATTTGATCTCTACTGGTACTCTTGATGAAGAAGGCTATCACAGTTACTTTGGAGATGGTAAATGGAAGCTCTCCAGAAATTCCCTAATTGTTGCTAAAGGGAAGAAGATGGGTCTTTACATGTCACAAGCCAAGGTGATCAAAGGGGAGGTGAATGCAATTGAAAATTGCTCTACTGATCTATGGCATAAGCGGCTTGGGCATTTGAGTGAGAAAGGCCTTGACATCCTTGCCAAGAAGAACTACCTTCCTTTAAAAGGTATGAACTTGAACATATGTACTCATTGTTTAGTTGGTAAACAACATAGAGTTGCATTTCAAAGATCACCTTCACATGGAAGGTCACATGTTTTTGATTTAGTTCATACTGATGTTTGCTCTATGATTGATAAGTCTCTTGGAGGTGCATTGTACTTTGTTAGTTTTATTGATGATCACTCCAGGAAGATTTGGGCTATTTGTTTGAAATCCAAAGATCAGGTGCTTGATGTCTTTAAGGATTTCCATGCCAGAGTTGAAAGAGAAACTGGTAGAAAGCTGAAATGTGTTCGAGCAGACAATGGTGGTGAATACATGGATCCTTTTGAGAAGTACTGCAGGGAACATGGTATCAAGTTGGAGAAGACAGTTCCTAAGACTCCACAGCAGAATGGAGTGGCTGAGAGAATGAACAGAACCATTGTTGAAAGAATTAGATGTATGCTCTCTCATGCAAAGCTGCCTAAGTCCTTTTTGGGTGAGGCAATGAACACTGCAGTTGCCATGATCAACCTTTCTCCATCAGTTCCTCTTGAGTTTGATGTTCCAGATAGAGTTTGGAAAGGAAAGGATGTTTCCTATGCACACTTAAGAGTGTTTGGATGCAGAGCATTTGTACATGTTCCAAGGGATGAAAGGTCTAAGCTTGACAGCAAGACAAAGCAGTGTATTTTCTTGGGCTCTGAAGATGATGAGTTTGGTTATAGGTTATGGGATCCAAAGGAGAAGAAAATTGTGAGAAGCAGAGATGTTATCTTCTTTGAAAATCAAACTATTGAAGACTTTGAACTAAAAGAGATAACAAAGTCTACTATTTTTATTCAATCTAATTCAAATCTAGCACCTACTCCACAGTTATCTTTGATGCCTGCTAATCATGGGGGAGACTTGCAAAATGATGAAAATGGTGGTTTTCTTAATGAGCCATTAGTTGGTGATCCTGAATCAGCTAATGATGATATTGATGTTATTCTTGAACAGGTTATGCAGGAAGCTCCAGATGAGCCACAATTGAGAAGGTCAACCAGACCTCGCCAACGTTCCACCAAATACTCTCCTCATGAGTATGTGCTAGTTACTGACGGGGGAGAGCCTGAATGCTTTGATGAAGCTATGTCACATGAGAAGAAAAATGAGTGGTTGAAAGCAATGCAAGAAGAGATGAAATCCTTGCATGAAAACCATACTTTTGAGTTAGTGAAGCTTCCTAAAGGTAAGAGAGCACTCAAGAACAAATGGGTGTTCAGGTTGAAGATTGATGAACATTGCTCACAGCAAAGGTACAAGGCAAGATTGGTTATGAAAGGTTTCAGTCAGAAGAAGGGTATTGATTTTGAAGAAATCTTTTCACCAGTGGTCAAGATGTCTTCAATCCGAGTTGTGCTTGGCATAGCTGCTAGTTTGAACCTTGAGGTTGAGCAACTTGATGTGAAAACTGCCTTTCTCCATGGTGATTTAGATGAGGAGATCTACATGAAACAGCCTGAAGGGTTTGAAGCAAAAGGTAAAGAGCAGTTAGTTTGCAAGTTGAAAAAGAGCCTATATGGGTTAAAGTAAGCTCCAAGACAATGGTACAAGAAGTTTGATTCTTTCATGGTGGATCATGGTTATGACAGGACCACTTCTGATAATTGTGTATTTATGAAAAGGTTTCCAGATGGAAACTTTATTATTCTCTTGTTGTATGTGGATGATATGTTGATTGTTGGCCATGATGCTAAGAAGATTCAGATGTTGAAGGAAGAGTTAAGCAAGTCTTTTGCAATGAAAGACTTAGGACCGGCAAAACAGATTCTTGGCATGAAGATCACACGTGACAGGAAGAAGAAGAAACTTTGGTTATCTCAAGAGAGATATGTTCAAAAGGTACTTGAGAGATTCAATATGAGCAACTCCAAACCGGTTTGTTCTCCACTTGCAAGCCACTTTAAACTAAGTTCTAAGCAGTGTCCTTTAAGTGATGAAGAAAGAGATGAGATGAAAAAGGTTCCTTATGCATCCGCAGTTGGTAGCTTGATGTATGCCATGGTTTACACAAGGCCGGATATAGCTCATGCAGTTGGTGTGGTTAGTCGGTTCCTCTCTAATCCTGGTAAAGAACACTGGTCAGTAGTGAAATGGATACTCAGGTATCTCAAAGGTACTTCTAGTTTCAGCTTATGTTTTGGTAATGATAAACCTGTGTTGGATGGATACACAGATGCAGATATGACTGGTGATGTTGATTCTAGAAAGTCCACATCAGGATACTTGATGAAGTTTGCAGGGGGAGCAGTCTCATGGCAATCAAGGTTGCAAAAATGTGTGACATTATCCACTACAGAGGCTAAATATATTGCTCTTACTGAAGGGGGCAAAAAGTTGTTATGGATGAAGAAGTTCTTACACGAACTTGGCTTAGTTCAAGAGAACTTTGTGTTGCACTGTGATAGTCAAAGTGCAATCCATCTCAGTAAGCATCCTACTTTTCACTCTCGGTCAAAGCATATTGAGGTTAAATATCAATGGATTCGAGATGCTATGGAGATGAAGTCATTTGTTGTTGAGAAGATCCATACCGATGACAACGTGTCAGACATGATGATCAAACCTCTACCAAGAGAGAAGTTTGAGTTTTGTAGAAAAAAGCAGGCTTGTCAGAGCCTCCTAAATTGAAGCTTACATGTTGATCGCCAGTATGACGAATTCCTCACATGGTGCGTGAAGGGGAGATTTGTTGTGTGGTTTCGCACCATGTGATGGGGGGACCATCACATTAATTAGTAAGAGACAGCTTTGCTGTCTCTTTAAATTAAATGAACTGCCACTATAGATGGCAGCAGCAAAATTTGAGAAGAAATAGAGGAGAAAAACGTGAGAAAGAAAGAAAAGGAGATAGCAGAGCAGTCTGTCTTCTTTCTTCGATTTCCAGTTCGTTCACCGTTGGATCGGGCTGAGATTTTGACAGCAGCTTCTAGACACGTTCCTCTTCATTCTGAACGGTTGGATTGAAGATTGGTGGTGTGGAAGCTGATCGTTTTGACAGAAAACGGGGCTGTCAGTGTTGTGAACTTTTCTCTAATATTACTCTCTTTAATCTTGTTGTATTCCGAGAATAAGTTGTTCTTGATGATATATATGTTGTAGCCCTTAGTTGAATATGAGGAAGAACAGTTGTGAACCCATTATTTGTGATAGTGGAAGTTTTTAGGTGGACTCCGGTCCCGTGGTTTTTCCCGCATCGGGTTTTCCACGTAAAAATCTTGGTGTTGATTTGTGTGATTATTTGCATTATATTTGATCATTGTTTGGTTCTGTTTTTTACTGCACAAAGAGGGAAAAAGGATTGAGACTTGTGAATTGTGAATTGTATTCCGCTGAATTGATCCGGTTAGTTGTCCCTAGTTTTCCCAACAGCAAATGCTAATTGCTATAGCACGAGTGACAGCTTGCTGTTCTGGTCTGTCAACCCATGGTCTTGTATTCTTTTATTGCACTAGAGCCTGAGGGTTTATCGATCGACCTTTTTCTTCTCCATAAAACATCATGTTGTGAGTTTACAAGTTTAATAATTTTGGCGCAATTTTGAATCATTTAAAGTTTTAATTACTACTGCATTTGTTAGGTTCCAAAGGCAACAAAATCTGCAATGCCTTGAAGGCATTTATGATTTTTCCTTCTTTCTTTCTTTTTTTTTTTTTATAATTGAACCCTGCCTTTTACAGAACATGAAAAATGTTTTCCACAGAATACTTTCTGTTCTATATTAGACTTCCGAATTAGCATGCTGTGGCCGAAATCACCAATCAAGGAATCTCTGAATAAGTTTATCTGCATGTGGTAGCGAGGAAAGTACCCTGCCCCTGGGTCAATTTTTTTTATTTTATTATTTGCTCGCTGCTTCTCCTTTTTATTTCCTTGGATTCCAAGTTAGTATACTAGACAGGGGGGTGAAGAAAAAGCTGCTTGGCAATATAACTTGGGAGGATGAAATTATAAGAGAAATAAAGTTCTGTGACTGAAATGAAAGAACAATCATCGTGGAGTGCAATGAATAACAAAACTAAGTTTGAATAAACAATGATTGACATTGTTCGTTTTGCCCGATGAAAGTTAGAAAGGGATGTTTCTTTTCTTAATGAATGAACAAGTGAAACTGCTTTCAGTCATTGATAGAACCTGAAGCGGAACAGAAACCGAAGGTTCTGTGGTGTTTAGAAGCTTGAGGATTCACATGCATTTTACCTTGACAATTAGCACCTCCACCTCATCGCCTCCTACGATATCCTTGAGCGAAACAAAACTAGGAATGTGAATACTTGCTCCAAAATTTGATTGAATCCCACAAATTTTATGACGCCTGAGTTTCATACGCAAGTGATTGTAAGAAACCATGGCGTTCAAACCTCGAATCATCAAAATCTCCTCATTATTCATAATTCTTATAGGCTGATGAACCTTTCCATGCAACATATGAATACGATAATCTTTGCTCCAGATTTTCTTCTTGCCTCCAAAATCTTTCAGGAGCCAAATGTCGAAATACTCAGCACAAGAAAAGTCGCATACACTGATACACCCTCCAAGTCCTTGCATTCTTAAATCACTTATACTCTTGTGATTTGCAGCAGAGTAAGGAGGCAGCGAAACAAATTCGAACTGCTCTTTGTCAAAGTTGAAAGAAATTATGAAATCAAAATTTATCATTAATATCGTTAGCGCAAGCCCAAGAAATGGTTCCTTTCAAATAAGTCCAAACGAGAAAGAGTGTGGGATTCGTGGGGGAAATTGATCGATCACTCTCCATGATCCTTTGCCAAGGGTCTATATCTCAGCCTGCCTTCCATGTGACCGTAGATTATCAAAACCATGACCATATCCCACATCAAATATCCTCAGCAACTTATACTGATTACTCTTTAGACTAAAGCCAAGCCCAGAAGCCACGGCCAGCTGCAGCCTTTCTTGTTGTTGATCTGTGTGAGTTGCTGGAATGTTGATGTACTCTCTCGTAATTGGGTTGCATACAAGAACTGGGTTCTTGTCAAGGTAACTGGACAAGCACAGCAGGCCATTGCATGAATTCACAATTTCAATCCCGGAAAAAGGAAGCTGATCATTTAGGGGGAGAGAAAACTGTGCATAAGGCTTTAACCGATCAAGATCAATCAAGATGAGGGTTCTTGAGAGGGATCCAGGACCATCTGGACGAAGCACAACCTCCTCCTGATCATGATCTCTTTCAAAGTGGCGATTAGCGAATTCCGGGTCAGAGATTAAAGTGCGCCAGCTTTTGCAAACGCTGCAGCATGTCAAAATAGTTTTGGCGGTGAGTCGCGATAAAATATTGATGAGGTCGTTCTTTGAAAGTTTTCCTATCCCTCCTGGCCTGGAAATATTTCTTCTTTTTTTACTACGTCGTTCTTTAGCTAACAAGAAAGCTTTGCTGGGCTTTCTTGTCATGGTGCTAGCAAGGTAGCAGGGCTGTAGCAGGGCTTTCACTTCAGATTTATATTGTCCCACTCCATGCAAGCGACTCATTGAAGAACAAAGGAGATAATTTTTCCTTTTTGAGAGGAGAGAGATGTAACTTAGCGAGAACAATGTGGAGTAAATATATAGGTATTGGACTAACATTTTATCTTATAAGAAAATATTAACCATTATTGGCAAGTAGGAATATTATTAAACATAAATTAAGTTCATTATTCCTGCTAAAAGAGAGAGGAGAAATTAGGGTGTACTAATTACAAAAAAAAAAAACCCTAAGATATTTACCGTGGGTTCTAAGGGAAAGCACTGTGGACTGGAACAATTCTTCTCGTGTGAGGAGGTTTGTTTCTCGCATGAAGTTGGGTTTACAAGGGATTTGGTTGCATACTGGTTTCTTCGCACAAGATGGGGGGGTTCTGGTCAGTTAGCTCTTAGTTGTGGGTGTATCTGTGGCCTTGGGAGCAACTTTTGACCTGTTTGAGAGTGTGGTTGTGATTGCTTTTCAAAGTGTTTTTCATTCCGAAATGCATCAAAATGATTTTTTTCATTTTAAAAAAAATATTTTTGAGATCAGCATATCAAAATGATCCAAAACATACAAAAAAATTAATTTTTAGCAAAAAACAAATTTTAAATTTTTTAAAAACACGGATTGGATTGCATTTCCAAATGCTCTCTTTGAGGCTAAGTGCGTTGGTGGCTCTGTGTAGGGGAGGAGCTGTCTTGGCTTAATGGATGGATCTAGTTCGCTTGTGGGGTTTTGGCTTGGCTCTGGTTGTTGGTTTGTAGCTGGTCAATGGGTGTTTAGTGGACTGTCATTCTTCTAGTTTGTTG
Organism: Populus nigra; assembly: GCF_951802175.1. Taxonomy (NCBI): domain Eukaryota; kingdom Viridiplantae; phylum Streptophyta; class Magnoliopsida; order Malpighiales; family Salicaceae; genus Populus; species Populus nigra. The sequence goes on along the minus strand of NC_084858.1, from coordinate 22,380,849 downwards.
AGTATGGAGGGGAGGTTGGGTATGCTAGTGGCTCTGTATAATGGAGGGTGTTGTCTTGGCTTGATGGATCTGGTTTATTTGTGGGGTTTTGGTTTGGCTTTGAAGGCTGGTTTGTGGCTGATCAATGGGTGTTTGGCGGGCTGTCATTCTTCTGATTTGTTGAGTGTGGAAGGGTTGGGCATTAAATGCAAGCCTTACCCGCAATGTACCCGGTTGCTTGGTGATTGTTGAGGTAGTGTATGGCTGGTGCAATAGAATTTGATTTTGGTTGGTTTTGCACATGATATCTATGTTTTCTTTCGGTCTTTGAGGCTTGAAGGGTTGTTGTTTAGCTTCTTTCTTGGTAGTTTAGCTAACTATCATTGTGCTTAATTGATTCTTTCACTTATTTCTTTTAGATTTTGCTTGATTATAGGGATCTCAATTGGATTTGGCTACCGGGGTTGGTTAGGGCAGTCATTTTTTTTTGTTCTTGTATGGTTTAAAAGGGAATTGCTTTCTTCTCTCTCTTGGATAGTCACGCAGTCTTTATATAATTTCAGTGGAAACAATTATTTTTTTTCCTGAAACATTTTCCAGAGCTCTAGTTGTTTGGGTCGGGAGGGTTATTTTTGTTCTAGGGAGTTTGGGGTTTTAGGCTGTTAGCATCTCTGTGATCTGGTTGCATTCTTGAAGGTTATTGATGTTGTTTTGGGTGTTTATCTGTTTTGCAGTTTGTCATGGGGTGTGTTTGGGCTCAAGTGGTTCCTACAGTGCTTTTTTGGGTAAAGTTCTCTTTACTAACTAGGTTTTGTTGCCTATGTATTTGCATTAATAGTTGCTTTGTTGTGTTTTTGTTTGATTCGTTTTGTTTTTTTCTAAACTTAGATGTTGTTTTGTGATTAGGGAGCATGTTTACTGTTCTGGGATTAGGCAAGCCTCATAGAGTTCCTGGCAGCCTTTGATTGCTATGTTTTTTGTGTTGTTTTCCTTATCTTTCTGGTTTTGATTGCTTTGTGTTTGCTTTTTTTTAAAAAAAAAAAGTAATGGATTTGTTTTAGCTAGTGTCTCAAGTTATTTAATCATTATTTGGTTGATTTTGTGATATCTTTTGCATATGGCATATTGTTGTCTTGGATTTTTTTATTTCAGCTTATGTCTTGGATCTGCTAATGTTAGGGGTTCTTGGGTCTGCTACTATGGCAATTTCATCACTTAAAAAGTCATCAGTTTCGCACAGCTCTAATTTTTTGAGACTTTTTCCAAAGATATGATTGTCTAGATTGGGTGGGTCATTTTCATTTTAGGTGGTTTGAGACATGTGACTGCCTTTGTTAGCCATGTTTTGGGAGTTGTTTAAGGTTGTTGATGTTGTCTTGGTTACTTATTTGTTTTACGGTTTATTGTAGGGTGTGTTTGGGTTGTGATGGTTGTTGCAGTGCTTTTTTGGGCAAGGATCTCTTTGATGACCAGGTTGGTTACTTGTGCATTTACATAGGTTGTTGCTTTGTTATGGTTTTGTTTTATTTGTTTTGGTTTTTTTTTTCTAAGCTTAGAGTTGTTTTGTGGTTGGGGAACATTTTATTGTTCTTGGATTGGACATCCCTCTTGGAGTTCCTAGCAGCTGCTTTTGTTTGCTATGTTTTGGGGGTTGTTTCTCTTATCTTTTTGGTTTCCATTGTTTTATGTTTGCTTTTAAAAAAAAACATTATAGGTTGTTTTAGCCAATTTCTTAGGTTATTAGGTCATTGTTTGGTTGGTTTTGTGGTATCTTTTGCGTATGACATGTTGTTGTCTTGGAAGTTTATTGTTTTGGCATTTTTATTTTATCTTGCGTCTTGGATCTAAGGGTTTTTTGTTCTATTGTTGGGGCAAGTTCAGCGCTTGGAAGGTCATTCTGTTATTACATCGCATAGACCTCATCACTTAGCTGGTTAGTTTATAATGTGTTTGATATTCGTTTTGTTAGCTTGGTCATTAAATGTCCTCTTGTTTTTCAGTGACTACAATGCTTATTTTTTCCCTGATTATTTTGTTCATGGTTAGATTAAGAGATCTCTATTTAGTTACCTGTTGCATGTCCATTCTGATTTGAATATGTTGCTTGCGTAAAATACATTGGTTGTCCTTTGATTTTTTCCATGTTTATTTGGTTTCTATAATGATTGCAGCTCTATATTTACTCTTTTTTTTAGAATTTTAGTTTATTTTATCATTATTTTGAGGATTTTGTTTTGATCTATGTTGTGTTTTTAATTGGTAAGGATTGTCATGTAGGGTTGCTAGTTTTTGTTTTAGTAACTATGATCGCTCTCAAATTTTTGTTTGCCTCTGCATTTTTTTGCTTAGTTTTTTGTTAGCTTGTGATCTCAACTTTATGGACTTGCATGAGTTTTGTTTTTCTTTTTTAAAAGGTTGTTGGGTGTTGTGTTGTCTTTTAGATCTATGTACTCTTTTCAGCTTTTGGTTAGGTATTTATGTTTTTCAAACATATTCTTAGGCTAGGCTTGGTGAAAGAAATAAGAGGGGTTATGGATATAAATAAAGGACATAGTCCTTGATATTTCTTTTCATGCATGCTAAGCCTTTTTTTTTAAGTTATTTTGATGGTTAGTTTTTTGGATTATTTTTCTTGCACATTCCAGGCTAGAGTTAGGAAGGAAATAATTTGAAACTTAAATTGTTTTTACTGCCTTTCTTATAGTGTTTTGCACTTTGAATTGCTTTGTCATTACTTGTTGATGTTTATTGATTTTTCTCAATGTGTTAGGCTTCTACGTATTTAGCAGTTTTGAATGTCTAATTCTTTTAATTTTAAATTGTTAGCGTACATGTGGGTGTGGTGGTTTGGATCTGAAATTGATGAGGAACAAATAAGAAATTGGATTGTTTGAGTAGCCTTCCTTGGATTTCTCACATCCTTTTAATGGCTTGGTCTTTTTTTATTGTTATTTCTTTGTTCTGCTTTTAGCACTAGCCTGCTGCAACTTTAATAGCCACTACATGTTTATTCTTTGTTGGATTGCCCAATAAAACAATGTTGGGAGTGACTATAACAATAATTACTGTGGCTAATGACAGTTGTTATGGCTATTAAACATGGAGGGGTGCCATCTAATTCTATTCATTCATATGATTGTCTTAGTGTTTCTTTTTTTTATATATGTTTATTGCTTGCCAGCAAACCTGTTATGCGATGTTTTAGGTTATACCATTCATGTTTGTCTAAATTTTTTGTTTCTTTGATAATGTTCAATCTAACATGTTTCTGAGATGTTTTAAGTTATGTCATGTTATGTTTGTGCCAATGCTTTGTTTCTTTAGTGATGTTCAATCAAACATGTCATTTTTCAACAAATCACTTTTGTCTATTATGTTTCTATGTGTGCTTCCCTCTATATTATTTTATTTTTTTATTTTTTTAGCTAAAAAAAACTATAAACTGGCCTTGTTTAATGAAGCGAGTTTTATAGCGTCTTCTATGTTTATGCAGGGTTAATGCAAGTTTTTTTTAGTAGCTCTACATTTCCTTTGGCTTTTGATCCATTTATACAAGCTATTGCAGGTTTCAACAAATCGATCGACATAATTGTATGAAAAGTTTTTGATAATGTCCCTCAAAGTCACCTTAGGGAGCATAACCAATAAGTAGCTTCGTAGGTGTCATAACCCATTTTTGAGTTATTCTTCAAATTCAATTTTTTTTTCCAAAAAAATCAAAAATATATATTCAGACTAAAAAAATCCAAAAAATAATAACAGTGAGAAGATGATGTCAAAATGCCTAGAAAATAACTAAAAATTAGTTGAGGAGGTTTAAAAATACAAAGATTAAAATTTAACAGTATATCGTTGACTGATGAGAGCCTGATTGACAAAGAAAATTCAATTTGAGAAAGAAAAGTCCAAAATCAAATGTTTATGGACTCAATTAAATTTTATTGAAGGTTTAATCGAATTTATGGAGGGTTTAACTACAAGAAAAATTAATTTTAAAGTCAATTGGGGCTTTAATTGAAAGAAATTAAAGTTCTAAGGTCAAATTATAATTTTTTTAGAGTTAATTTGGTCAAATCAAGGGCTTAATTGCATAAATATTGAAGTTTGATGGTCAATTAGGGACTTAATTGAAGAAATCTGAAACCAATGACCAAACTAAAAAACACGTGTAAATAGAGGGGTGGTAATTGACCAAATCAGGGACTAAATTGAAGAAATTGGAAGTTTATTGATTAACTAAGGGTTCAATTGCATAAATTCGAGATCAAGGACCAATGTGAAAAAGGCAGCCAACTTCAGGGTCGGCAATTGAATTTAGCGGGGATGCAGTTTAATTGATTTTTAAAAGCAAAATTACAATTGAGGACTAAATTGAATAAATCACAAATTGAGGATTAATTTGGATGTTGACATGTTTTTGGCGCCATTTCTTTCAAATGAAACGACGTATTTTGTCCAAAATGACGTCGTTTCATCCACTGTTTAAAAAAAATCCAAACGGTGCCATTTTGAATGGCATTATAGGTCTTCTTCTTCCTCTGGACGCGCGAGGCAGGGGAAGAAGAAGAATTTTTCTCCCCTTCTTTTCTCTCCCTCTTTCTTCGAAAGCATCAAAAAGATGTCGACCATAACCCCACTTGCATAAACTCTGACCCATGGCCTACCATGGGGCGGTGAAAAACATAGGGGGCGCACCCCTTAGGTGGTCTTGGGGTGGCTGCAAAGTGGCCGCCCTACCCCTGCGCCATGATTGAGCAGGGGTAGTAGGCCTCTCTCCCCTTGTTTTTTGCCTATAAATACAGAAGAGAGAAATTAGCGAAGAAAAAAAAAGGACAAAAAAATCGAGAGAGAGAAAGAAAAGAAAAAACAAAGGAAAAAGAGAAGGAAAACAGAAAGAGAAAAGGAAAAAAAAAGGAATAGAGAGAAAGAAGAGAGGAGTAGAAGAGGGACAGAGAGGAGAGAACCGAGAGGAAAAAGAAAAAGAAAAAGAAGGAAAATAGAGAAAAAAAACAAGGGAAGAAACAATGAGAACCGTTTTCGTCGGCACCTCCATCACCTCCAGCAACACCGTGAGCCACCGCAGGTCAGCCTTCTTCCCTTTCCTCCTCCACCTCTTTCTTCTTCATTTATGTCTTCCTCTCCACTGTTCACACTGCATGTGAACAACGGAGAGGCCCACTGTTTAATGGGTTGGCAACGCCGGCCCAACCTAAAATGGTGGGCCGGGTCCAGCCCAATTCAAAAAAAGTTTTGAAAATTGTATTTTTTTCAAATTTTTTTCCTACTAAATTTTACTTAATATTGGTTTGTATTTTTATACTGTAAAGATACAAATTTGATATTAAAATACTTGATTTTCATCAAAACATTAAAAACTTTTAAAAAAATATTTTTGTTTTCATGCACATGGCCAAGTCTCTCAAAGCTAAAAAAAATCATATTGTATTGTCATATAGCAAAGAAAACTTCAAAAAATATGTTTTAGCATGCATTTCGACTTTAATAATCAGTTTATTAAAGTCACCAGAATTTGGCCAATATTTCAAAAATTTCAAAAAATATTTTATTTTGTTTTAGTATCAGGGATTACAAATTTATATGTAAAATATATGCCCGAATTAAAAAGATATTTCTTTTGAAAACATAGAATAGTTAGGTTTTTACCCAATAAGATAAGTATCTCCTTATAGAGAAGGATTTTTTTAAAACCGTAGACAGGCTGGCGATTAGAAATCACAACAAGACCTTATATTTTATCAAACAACAAAACAATGCAGCTTACATTAGGTAGGGCGTAGTTGAGGTGCTAATACTTTTTCTTTACGCAATTAGTCTCCATACGCAATCTCTAAGACCAGTTAAGGTTTCTAGTGACCAGAATACTAGATGACAACTCCCATTCTAATTTTTCACTGATACGAGACAAAAATTCCTTGTCTCCTCGCATTTTCCATATCGACAGAATCCAAAACCTTGAGGGTGGAACAATCGCCGCATATGTGCAATAGTCGGCATCATCTGCCTTGGTTGTTGTTTCTTCAACCTCAACGCCACCACCTCCACATAACTTTGTCACTCCAGCAAGTGTGGTGCCTCAGCAATCAACAACAACATTAGCTACTTCCACATAATCAGTGATTAGTACTTAAAAGTGTATTTTTATCAAGGTTTTATATCATTATTTTTGCACTTGAAGTATCAATAACTCCTTAACTAAAGCATGTTTTATAATAACATATCTAATTATATAAGATACCTTTAATTTATGGTAAATATTCATCTTAAATGCAGGCCTATCACATAAATGAAAGAATTGATTGATGAGTTGAAGTACTGAAATTGAAAGAACAAAGAGATGGCCAAACTTAGAAAAGAGATGTTGATGCAGTCCAAACTGAAACACTGTTCAGTAATTGGGTCATATCTAGAGCTGTAGATCTTGGATTTAGGTCCATTTTATATGAATGGAAAGATAAGACATAGGCCTACAACTTTAATATGGAGCCCAAGATTTAAAAAGGCCGTTTTCAAGTCCCAATTGTAGCAACAACGAAGAAGTCTGAATCTATCCTGCAGCCCAGACACTGTTCAGTGTTCAGCCCATATCTCGAGTTCTAGAAGTTCAAATGATCTCAAATTTTTACCCTGGAAAGATGAGACAATTTCCTAGAACTTTCATGATTTAAGTTTGTTCAAATTATGACGTCATCAATGATGTTTTTGGCAGACAAGAAGATAAGAATTATCACCAAGTCAAGATGTGGCCACCCACTCATCAATTAGTCAACAAATCAATAGTTCCGAATTTTGGCCTATAAAAGGAGGCATTTGCCATGTATTTAGGCATCTTGGTTTTCAGATCAAGATCATGCTCTTGCTCTCTCTTTATATTTTGTAATGCTTAAGTTTTGCTTATAATTAATCTCTTGCTTATGCTTTTCATTTCCTTTCCTTGTTTATTTATGTTTCTTTCTTTCATTATGTTTAGTTAAGTTAATTATGTCAAGGTGAAAAGGGTACACTAATGGTGTAAGAATAAGTATAATATAAACTTAACATGGACCTTAAAATTGGATACTAACATGCTTTATATTTGCTATCTTGTTCACTTTTAATACTTTGCTTGTTAAATGGTTAATCTAGATTTATGTTGTATAACACTTGGTACAACAAATACTTGGCACTTTCATAGCCCATACTGTATGGTATAACCGACACCTGAGCTATGAAAGGAACTTGACTTGTTGTTAACATAAGTTATAATCATGAATGCCTGACAACATTTACAAGTATTAGCATTATTCGAATAAAATAACTAATGTAATCATGTTAACAATTTATAATCTGATTGGAACCTCCTTTGTGTGTGGTTTCCAATTAAATAATAAGAGTTTATACTATACTTGTTTGAAGTACCATTAGTGGATCCTCTAACCTTGACATTTGTTGTTATCATTGTTTAATCCTTACGTTAATCTTTCATCTCAAAGTTCTTATCAATTTCTTCTTCTTCATCATCTTTATTATTATCATTATTAATAGTATTATTGGTATTATTATTATTATTACTACTACTATTACTACTACTATTATTAGTATTATTACTACTACTACTACTACCATTATTATTGTTGTTGTTGTTGTTGTTGTTGTTGTAGTAGTAGTAGTATTATTGTTGCTTATAATTTATACAAGTAACCTCCCTGTGGTTCGACCCCGGTCTTGCCGGGTTATTTATTACTTCGACACTCATGCACTTGGAAAAAGACATCAATCTTTTGATCGTGTCAATCAGCAACGAGGCCATCAAACTTCCTAGTTAAAGCAGAGAGAAGAATGCATTTAAATAGTGACGCAGCACCATCAAGGCAAGGCTTTCTTTGTTCTCTGCCTTCAGATCCTCTTTTTATGTTGATTTCATTGTTTATTAATCATTTTTCAAGTTTCTTGATCATTTTTTTTTATTTTTAATGCATCAAACCTCAACAAGATCCAAATGATGCAAAGAATAGTCAACAACTTACAGCACAACGCACTTCACCTCCACTGGTGAAGAAACCACACATGCCAAGCTTCTCAAACTTGGAGGTGTTGTCACTCTCATTTACCATATTGTTTTATTGCTTAATAAAGGCAGCTAGCCATGTTAGTTTCGCATTGCCTTTGATATGCATTTGGATTACTTTCATAAGCATGGCTCGAATACATCATGTTCTTATATTCAACGTGTTCTTTATTTTATTTTTTGGACTTTTATATCATAGGAAAAAAAACAAACTATTTTCTTCAATCTTGCTCATGGTTAGTTATTTACCATACAAATTCTAACAATATAAAAAAATACAAGATCACTAGCTTTCCTAAGTTTCAATGCAGATTATGTACAGATACGCTGATCATTGCTTATACCAACATGTATCATTTTGTTTTAGTACTTTAATATCGCAATCTTAGAAAATATTTGAAGTTTTAATTTATTTTATTGGAAATTACTTTATTTTTTGGATTGATTTTATATTTCTAATGTAGATCCACCGCAATCTTACATGTTCTTCTATATATTGTTATTATGCATGGCAGTCACACTACATTTCTTTTCTTTTGAACCTATCAACTGTATGTTTATCTGTTTTTTGCAATGTCTTGTATTAGAATATTCACAAATTTAATAGCCGATTGTTATTTCATATTATTTAAAAATTAGCTTGCATTAACGCGCGGATCGCCTATCTAATATGTTTCTATAACTAAATTGTGCAAAAACCACCACCTCCACCACGTCGATCTTTGTAATATTTTATTGATCATGGTCCGTATTTTATTGATCATGGTCCGTATAAAGACAGAATGTGGAGCCTCGTGCATGTGTGTGGTGGTGAAGAGGGAGGGAAGATCACAAGCTAGCTTGGAATAACAAAGAGGAACTGTTGGGTGCGTAACGTCCAAGATATATACGTAATTTATTAGTTTCATTCATTTTTTGGTGTTACTATCTTGATGGATTCACAGTTTTCTCGTACACAATATTTATTGACTTCCTGCGTTTATGAAACCAAAAGCTTGAAATAAAAACTAACTGCTAAAAACCAAAACATTATCATCCAACGATATCTGGCCTTCCCCTTTAATTATAACACGCCAAAACCAAAGCAAACCATTTACTAGAAGAAATAAAACTATTACTATGACTTATCGTCAATAGTTTGGCCTTAAATTGATTTAATTTGTTGCTCCTATTTAATTATAGCAGCACTGTACGTACTATATACTAATAGCCAATAATGCAGTAGATTCATGGACGTAGCAATAGTATGTATAAACGACAAGAAATTATTGCTATATATATATATATATATATATATATATATATATGTATGTATACACTGAAACTATATGTATGATTTGATGATCATCAATCAATGTTATTATTGTTAAGGTATAGGCCTTCCATGGTTGAACACCACACATTGTGACCGTGGCCTCGATAGCTGCCCACCGGCACTGGCGGGACACCCCATCAACCCCACAGACGGAACCATGCAGTTATACGTCAAGCATAACGACAACGTATCAGGCAATGCCAGACCCGCTTCCAACGGAAACCCTGTTATGTAATTATGTTGCAAGTACAGTGTTTTTGTGCTGCCTCCATACACGCTCTTCACGTACTCCTCAGGAACCCTACCCATCAGATGGTTGTTATTCAAGAACAATGTCTCCACCGCAGCCAGAACCGGTGACAAGTCACCAGTCAGGAAATTGTGGCTCAGGTCCACGATCGACCCCTCACCGTACATTGATGATGGTGGTGGTGACGGTGATGGGACTCCACCCGATAAATTGTTCCGTTGCAAAAACAAGGAAGAGAGAGTGGGCCTCAGGAGAGAGGAAGGTATGGGCCCACTGAATTGGTTCATGCTTAAGTCGAGAAACTCTAACTCCGATAACGATTGTAGGCCGTTGAGTGGGCCCCCCATCATGTTCTTCGATGCTGACAAGTAACGGATCGTTGACGGCAGCCTTAACGGCAATGTCCCTGTTAATTTGTTGTCTTTCAAATCTAAATGCAGAATCTCTGCTGACACCATTCTTGGCAACTCGCCGGATAACTGGTTTGAAGCCAGAATCATGACTTTCAACTGGGCCAACTCGATGAAGAGACCTGCCGGGATTGACCCGGTGAGCTGGTTGTAACTCAGATCGAGAGTGTGCAGGTTGGGGAGTGAGGACAATGAACTGGGAATGGGACCTTTTAACCGATTGTTGGTTAATGAGAGGACTCGGAGGTTGCTGAGTCGACCCAGTTGAGGAGGGATAGGACCGGTGACGATGCCGGGGTAGAGGATGAGTTGGGTTAATTCTGTGAGGTTGGAGAGGGAAGGGGAGAGGAAACCAGCCAGTCCAGGTGTGCTAGAGAGACCAGTGCCGAGTGTGAGGATGGTGACTCGGTTGAGAGAGCAAGTAATGCCAGAGAAGGTGGAGCAGGGATCTGGTGAGGTGAAGTCCCAGGTGGAGAAGAAGTTTGAGCCTGGAATGTCCGTAAGGCTGTCTTTTATGGCTGCTAGAGCCGCGAGATCGTTGAGGCTTATCTTGTTTTGGTTTTGGTGGGAGGGATGGCATGCATTGACAAGAAGCAGCAGCAGAAACAGGAAGAGAGCGTGAGATTGTGGTTTGGCCATGAAGAGAGAGATATGTTAATGCGAGGGAATGAAAGAAAGAAAAGGAGGCTAGAGGTGGTACTGAAACACCACCGAGGACTATCTTGATGGAAGAAAGGAGAAAAAGTTATGGCGGGTTTGCAGGAAGTTTAGAGATTGCCTTCTCATGAGGGCTCTGATTCAAGAGTCTCAATTAAGAGGACTGCTCATGGAAGCGTGTGCTTATAGGAGTGGAGTAAAAGGGGAAAAAAGGAGGAAAGAGTTAAGGGGGGCGGGTAAGAGGTGTAATAGATTTTGCTGTGATTCAAGACAACTTTTGCAGCTTTTCAACACAGGGAGAAATTCTCGGTGTAGTGGGGTGGAGGTGATGTGTGAGATTTTAAGGATAGGGATAAGAGGGAGGTATGGGCGTGGGAGTCTACATTTGTGTTCCAAGTTTCACGTTTGGTAACTGGTGGTGACCAGCTTGACAGTTGACCGAGCAGGGGATTGGATCCAATTACCTATTTACAGATGTGCAGGAACAGTTTGCTTAGGGAGTGCGATTTATTAAATATTTTTAGCTTTAAATTATGTGAAAAACAAAAACAAAAAATATATTAAACAGTCTAATATTAATCAAAGTGTTTGTGTTGCTCTGTGGTTTTGACGCATCGTAATTTCACATGACGCTGATGTGTACTGTTTTTGTAACCGGAGATTTTCAATCCAGCATAATTCATAACCCTCGTGACGCCATCACTTTTTTAACAAAATAAATATTTTTTATTTTTATTCTTTATTGAGATGTTACCTTTCGTTTTTTTTTCTATTTGAAAAAAAATATTTCTCCTTGCTTATGTTTTTTATTCACAATTATTAGAGTTTTCTATATTGTTTTCAATGGTTTTTTTTTACAAGTTCAGTTATAAATGAATAAAAATTGAATATTTAAATTGTATTTCTATATTTATGACATTTTTTTTAATCTTTAAGCGTTTTATCACACCTTTATTTGCATTAAATATTGGCCGTCCGAAGATCCTTTGTGATTGTTTTGTTTTACATTGTAGTGTAAAATAAGTATGGTTGAAAAAAGTTGCAGGTGTGTAATGCCATGAGGAGGTTTTTTTTAAGGAAAAAAACATCTAGCAAATAGCGTGCAATTATTTTTGTATATGTCAGTTGTTATTTAAAATACTAGTAGTGATGGGGGTAACTCTCACAAAAATCTTGTATTAAAGATCTATAATGTGGTACCCCACACAAAAATGTTACGGAACCACAATAGGTGGTTTGTGTATAAAAAAATAATTTTAATAGAGGATAATTTTTAACTAAAAACTATACTCGAGTACGAGTTTTTTTAACCTTAAAAGGTTTTTTAAAAGAAAATAGATACTTTTCTATTTTTTATTATGATGCTTTTCTTTTTTTTCCTATTTGAAGAGAATTTTTTTTAGTTTATTTTTTTCTATACAATATTATTATTTAATTTTTTTTATATAAAGGGTTATAATATTCTCTTGTCAAGTGGAGATGTAGATGAATAAAAATTGAATATTTTGATTGTATTTTTATATTTAAAGTGTTTTTGATCTTTTAAAGTTTTGACTTGTAATGGTATATATTGTCTGCTTGGCATCGCTACTGACAGATTTTATCAATTTAATTAACAAAACATACAAATTTTTATCATATGCTATGTTCGGGTTTTTAAAATTTTTAATGAAAATGTACATATATTGATTTCAGTAGTATAACTAGATTTGTAGTTCGTTGCGGGTCAAACAAGTTTTTTTTCAACATAAAACAAATGCTAAGGAAAGAAAAATTGAGACCGGAATCATTGATTCATCTTGTAATTTCAATAATATGACTAAAATATACAACGACAATAAATAAAAAAGAAAAAAAATAACAATGAGGTTTAAAAGAACTGGATTTAAGCCATCCTGAAATATCAAACAACTCAATGATAAATAATAAAATTAAAATAGACAATAAAAAAGGAGAACGACCAAATGTTAAGGGAAAATAAATTGTAGGGGTTGGTTTGATTTTTTTAAGGTGCTGACATAGAATTCGTTTGATTTTTTTAAGGTGCTGACATAGAATTCGAGGGTGGGAGAGAGAAAAAGAAAAAAAATAATAAATTAATGGTTGTCGACATCAAACACAATGCGTGTTAGGGATATACGTCGTCCAAGGCGTCAGGAGCTTTAAGAACTTTCAAACGTTGCGAGGGTTGTCCACACACACTATTTTTTTTTCTAATTATATATAATAAATATAATTTATAACAATACCCCTAAGTACTTTTTGGAATTTACAATAAAACCAATGTAAAATGTAAAAAAAACCTCTTGATTTAGAATTTCTTTGGTTGTCTTTAAGGTTATCAATGTAATTATATTATTTTAAAAAAATTAAAAGAAACAAAGAATATTCCTGAGTTATATGCATCAAATTAATTTATTTTAAGGTTAAATTAATAATTTTAGTGTATAAAAAAATGAAATTACCAATCTAATTATGTATAATTTATAAGAGATAATTATACCATACTGGAATCTTATTCCCCAATGTCCACTTCAAATTAAGATTGTTTTGTCCAAGAGCAATTTCGTAATTACATCAATAAAAAGATTAATTCCCAGTAACTTTCGTAGAAGATTTAGTTTTTTCTTATCATATAATTTAATCTCTAAAGAGATATATATTTTTTCCCTTACCAGCGCATGCATGAAATTGATAGTTACATGCATCCATAACCAAAAACAAGGCAAAGCAAGTTTTATATATATATATATATATATATATATAAAATCCATGTAGAGAATATTCCTCATCCGTACTCGGGCCACTTCCTGAAAAGTTTCTTCGTTTCTTTTTCTCTGAAAGAGGTTTCTTTAGGAGTATTCAAACTTTAAAGTTTTGGTCGTGGTCTCCGTGCTGCCACCTCAAATATCAATCAAAGTAGTAAAAGTGCCATAACTATCCACCTATTCACCTGCTGTATTTTAATGCATTAATTAATTGTAAAGAATGCTCCTGATCATCTCTTAATCCACTCTTTTTCTTGAGAAGGAAATGCTTCTTAATTAAGTGCCTACCTAAGTAGCTATACCATTTGCATAGCACTAATTAAGATGTGTTTCTGCTTTTCAACCGTCCCTTGCTTTCGTTCTTTCATTAGAGAAATGCTTTCTTAATACATAGCTTCAAGAACGTATATGTACGTACAGTATTTTATTCTAAAAAGAAAACCTGAGAACAATGTTATATTCGTGCACTAATCAATCAGTTTAATGCTGTTCTGTATGCAGAGAGGAGTTATATTATATATAAGAGGTGGGCAGTGAGTAATTAATCTGAAAATTACCATCTCAATTGCAGCTTGCAGACAAGAGGACGCCCCCTGCTGATCAACTGAGAGGTTTCTGGGTTTGTAATTAATTAAAAAAATCAAAGGAGACAAAGGGGATTCGGACATAAGTTTTACCACGAAATATTATAATAAATCAACAAAAGATATATCGAGAAGACAATGGTCTAAACTCCTTAAATTCATTAGGCGGGACTTAATAATTCAAAAATAGATGGCGGGCCATTGGATTCATGTATAAATTATACATGGTTTGTAGTATGTGGGATTGCGCGGAGGAGAAAGAAAAAGGAGGTGGGCTGGCAGCACATGGAAGAGAGGAGTGGTGGGCATACAAAAATGTCCATGCATGCAAAATGGTTGGACAAAGGTAGATAAGAGTATACGAGCAATGGGGGGGGTTGTATGCGCATGCGTAGGTTAATAATATATAGGACAAGAAGACAATTGAGATTTGCTTATATTTCAAGGCAAATAGGCAGTGCCTGTGGATCTGTGCATGCACTACCAAGCCCTAGTGTGTGAAACACTCCTACAGAGATGGATTGCGTTGCGTGATGTTACAGACATACAGTTGGGAAGATTCCCCCCAGCCTCCTGCTGTTCCTTAACTAGAATTAATGGCGGAAAGATGAAAATTACTGCTACTGTCTATTGACGATGAGTGGACTGGTAGAGATCGAGTCTTCATAGTTCATACTCCGATCCCCTCGCATGCATGCCTGTACGCTTCTTTTCTTCTGTTCATCAAATAAAATAGTCAATAGTCCTCCTGATCCGATCATCCTTGTTATTAATTACTGTATAGTATATCGAGAATCTCTCTTTTTTTGTCCGAGAATTATACAGTACTACTCGGTTTATACCAACGAAGTATACAGTACTACTAGATGGACCCATGACGTGTGTGGATCCATAAATGTCCCTCACTTCATGGCCTCCTCCCTCGTGGCTCTTTGTTCATCATCATCAACGCTTTCTTGATCTCCTCTCTCTACTGCGGTGCCAAGCGTAGCGAAGTTTTGGACCAATGAAATAAACGGAGCAACTTTTGCTTCAGCTCAGTGGTGGTCCTGCTGCTGCTGCCGCCTTCAGTTGATGTTCATGGAAAGCACACTGGGCCGCGTGTTTTCTCTTAGTACAGTACGATACAATACGGGAGCAAAGGCCCAAGATGAAAATAACAAGACATATTCAAAACAGGCAAGGCCTGCCCCCCTCTTTAACACCAAACGGCCCCTAAACCCAATTATTGAACAAGTAGGGATTACTTTTTAAATTGGAAAGATAAGGCATTAATAATATTGCGTGGAAGGTCCAAGAATCATCCACGTGTAAACAAGAAGACTAAAGCGTGAATCTAACGCCCGCCCCCTTTGGAGGAGAGGAGAGTACACTAGTGCGTGTGTTGGTTGAAATTTCCAAGGCCGAATCTTTTTTATTTTATTTTCGAAAAACAAAAAAGGGGAAGAAGAATTCTAGTGTAGTAGTGTCGTTTGTAAGCAGTCCTTTCCTGAAAGTCTGTAACTCTTAACGACACGACCTCTCCCTGCCTATCTCACCGCTTCTTTGCTTTGCTTGCCTGCCTTCCCTTCCTTTTATTCTCAGATTCTCTATAATCTCATCTTTGCTTCATTATTGGTGTTATCATCATTGAAATTGAAACATTCTCTCTTTGTCTCTGCCTATCGTCACTGCTGCGACCTGCAACTCCTAATTACAGGTGCTTTCAAATCCCTTTCCTCCTTCATTTCGTCTGCATGTTCTTCTTCTTCTTCTTTACGATGTATAGATCCCTTAGCTTCAGTTTTTGTTCAATTCTTTTTTCTCTCTCTCTCTCAATAATAATAGTAGTAGCAACACTTCTGATATGGATTCAACCGAGAATCTCTCTGTTTTTTTTTTGTCTTGATTTTTAAGTTTAATTAATGGGTAAATTAACCCGATTTAGCTCTGAGCGAGTAAACCGATAGAAGAATTTGTTTTTGCGAAAATCTTCAATTATATCTTTTAATCCGATTAGGTTAGGTTATGCAAATGCAAATCTGAGGCGAGAAAGCTTTCTCTATGTACTACAAATTAGCTAGTTGCTTTCCGCTTTTTCAGAGTGTATTTCTGATTAGTAATTGATCAATAATTATATTTTTTTTTGATATTCTGGTTATAACTGGTTGTTATGCTTCAAAATAACACTTTGAATGTTTTACTCAATACAAAGATTGTGGTGCTCTTTGATTGCATACTGCAGCATATGTTTGATTGGTGCGAAAACACAACTTCAGAATTAACTGCGGTTTCTAACAATTGTAATGTGCAAATTTGATGGATGGTTAGGTGACGGTTTCTTGCACACTGCATATGCATGCGGTTTTCTAGTTTTTGATTGGGTAAAAGTGAATCAGTTATGCACAAGGATAATAACAACACCAGTGCATCATCAACGCCTATTGCTAGGCTCCGGCATCGTAAGCGTTCCAGTGAGGTTCGTTGCTCAAAGTTTGATATATTTTTGTTTATTTAGAGGACTGCTTCTCAACAACATAGATGTGCTGGATAGCTAGAGTGGTTTCCTTAAAAAAAAAAATGAAAAACATGGATTTCTATGATGACTCTTCTGTTTGGTCTCTTAGGCTGTTGGAGACGCTAGTAAAGAAAATGGTGACCGTTTACTTGTTAATGATCAGAGCAAATACAAGTCAATGTGGATCCGTGCTCAATCCACAATTTGGATGATTGGGAGCTTCGCGTTTGTTGTCTATATGGGACATCTCTATATCACTGCCATGGTGGTTGTCATCCAAATCTATATGGCAAAAGAGCTCTTCAATTTACTTAGGAAAGCAAATGAAGAAAGGCAACTTCCAGGATTTCGACTATTAAATTGGTAGGCAGACTAAATTTTATTTTCAAGTTAAAAATTTCTTTTTTTATGCTGTTATTTTATCAGGATTAAGTTGCATTACAATCCTGTGTCAGGCACTTCTTCTTCACTGCTATGCTATTTGTGTATGGTCGGATACTCAATCAACGTCTTTACAACACTGTAACCTCAGGGAAATTCTTGTATCAGCTAGTGATCAGCCTAATCAAGTATCACATGGCTATCTGCTATTCCTTGTACATTGCAGGTTTGTCATATATGTTACGTTTGTGCTTTATGTAAGAGCCTATTCCTGGCATTGCAAATTTGTTCCCTTTGCAGCGGCAGTTTGTTCTTGGCATTCTTCTGGCATTGATATTATAACTTGTAAAATCAACTCAGGTTTTATGTGGTTCATTCTTACACTGAAGAAGAAGATGTACAAGTATCAATTCGGCCAGTATGCTTGGACACATATGATTCTAATTGTGGTGTTTACACAGTCATCTTTCACTGTAGCCAATATTTTTGAAGGAATTTTCTGGTAATTTTTAAACTCTGACTGGAAGAGCTTTTTTAGCTTCCTCATTTGGTTATATTGGCATGCATCTTGTTTCCATTTTGTGGCATGATCCTGTCACTTTATTCTCCCAATGTCTGATGAAATCCTTTCCAACTTATTTTAACAATGTCTGGCTTTTCCATTGCTCATTTGAATGAGTTTGGAACTCCTGTTTGCTGAATACCTAGAGGGCAGAATTATGGAATCCTTTCAGAACTAAAATCCAATTGTTTCATGTCCTAGGGCGGGAAAAGAAGGGATAAAGAGCTATATGGTAATCCTTGTTACTAAGTTCAATGACACATATAAAGGACAATGAATGCCGGATACTAAACGAAAACCTTGTCCATGGAAAAGTTGTGTTAGTCAATGAGAGCATGTGGATTGTGGCGTCATGAAGTCATCTGCTGCTATTTTGTCCTTTCATTTTTCATGTTTTGTTTCATATTTGTTTTTTGTGGTACAAAAATCTTCTTTCTTGTGTGTGTTTAACAAGCTTAGTTTTCAAACATATGGTAAACACTAATGACAATCCACAGTTGCCAATTTAAGCATGTTAGTGTACCATTTGATCTCATATGCTATTCTTTATCTTATGTTACTGACTGCTTTTTTATTTTGTTCAAAATTTGTCTGCCTCTTGTGCTATCGATTCTTTGGTGCTCATGCATAGATTTTCTTTGTGCAATGTAGGTTTCTTCTTCCAGCAACCCTTATTGTCATCAATGACATTTTTGCTTATATATGTGGTTTCTTCTTTGGAAAAACCCCTCTGATCAAGTTATCCCCAAAGAAAACTTGGGAGGGATTCATTGGAGCATCTATCACAACAATGATCTCTGCATTTGTGGTGAGTATGGCTTCGCCTTCCTTTTTGCTGGACAACTTTTTGGGAATAAAATTAATTCTAATCACATTTTTCTGTGAGGATATACAAGAGTTATAGATGGATGTGGCTATGCTCACTGCATCATCTTGTGCTTTTATTTTATCTGAACTATGTGAGGGTTGCAACCATCGTAGTCACATATGATTCCTTTAGTTTTGCTTATTCTGTTTATTTCAAATCTGGAGCTTTCCCAATTTTTATTCATGTGATTTTATGATGTCCATAATTTGTATCTCAAAGTTTACCAGGTTTATTGACATTTTTCTATTGTATTGATTTTTGAATGCATTAAATAAATATAAAATCAGCAAAAAAAATTGAAAAAGAAAAAATTCCAGCGGTAAATAAATAAAATATTAGCAAAAAAAAAACTAATGTTTTATTGTTTGAACCTTTTTTTTTCGAATTTTTAATCAATTTTTATTTTTTGAAAATTGTAATAACAGAAATCTGACACTGTGTCCGACTCTCCCTTTAAAAGTCAAAATTAATTGACAAATGCTGCAAATGGATCAAACCTCAAGCATCCAATTGCCCATATTGTAACCTCAAGGCTGCCTTTGTCAGAAATTTGTCATTAAATCATGTGTACTACAATAAATGATGCGTTTAATTGTAAATAGAAGAGACCATTCCTTATTGCTATTTTTAACTAACAATTATTGGGGAAATGATCACGTTTTATTTTTTAGTTCCTTTTTGCTGTTAGAATTGTCATGGCCATGCTCATCACCTCATAAGTATTCTCGGACTCTTAACTGATTCTATGGTTGTTTATGCAGCTTGCAAACATCATGGGGCGTTTTCAGTGGCAAACATGTCCAAGGAAGGTAAATTGTTTTGACCAAATGTAAGTTATTACTGCATAATAGCCTAATAGGTGCGTTGTTCACTGTAAAAGAAACTTGTGGCTTTGCAGGATTTATCAACTGGTTGGCTGCAATGTGATCCTGGGCCTTTGTTTAAGCCAGAGTATTTCACTCTACCTGGATGGATTCCTCAATGGGTGAGTAAGCTGACATTCAATTAGGCCTCAGATAGTTTTGAGCTATGGACTTATCACACACCAGAGGCAATCAACCTCAAAAATATTGATACATTCTTGGTACAGCTTGAACGGTGTTGAACTTGGGCCTTGAATAGGAATGCATCTAGCATCTTATTTTGTTCTGATCAAAACTTTTTACATGTTATCTTGTTATTGTGTTTTTCTTTCTGAAAATTGATGCGATTACCTTGTCCTAGAGCCTTAGATCTGTTACCTGATAATTCCTCCACTATAAACCGGCACCACTAATTTAGCTATCAACGGTTTTGAATGCTAATTTTGTTCATCCATTTCAGCATATCAAAAGCAGTTTCAGAAAGAAATTTGGAAGTTACTGGACTGTGTTTATGTATATAACATGTTCTTGTACTTATTTAGTTCCCCTGGAAGGAGATCTCCATTCTACCTGTTCAATGGCACGCTCTATGTCTTGGTTTGTTTGCATCAATAATAGCACCTTTCGGAGGCTTTTTTGCAAGTGGCTTTAAAAGAGCTTTTAAAGTAAAGGTGTGCTCTTGTTCTTTTTGGCTCCAGAATTGAGGGGGAAAATGATGTTGCTATGCGTGACAGGCATTGCAGATGTTTATATAATCTTCTAACTTGTTATCTTTCATTTGCAACAGGATTTTGGCGATAGTATTCCTGGTCATGGAGGGATTACAGATAGAATGGATTGCCAGGTGAGATATAATGAAGTTTTAATTGTTTATACAAATGGTAGTTTGTTTATCTGGGAGCTCTTCTCAACTTCCATGTTACACTCATTGAACAATTGACTGGCAATGCCCAAAAAACAACATTATGTGCATTTTACTACCCTCTCAGTGATTACAAGTGATTGTCACATGATGTATTTAAGTTTGCTTGCTGCATAATTGTAGCAGCTTTAACAACAGATAAATGGCTACTGATTCTATGGAGCCATGCATCCATGTACATCGTCTTCATATTGAAAAATCATTTGATCTGATAATGTATGGATGTACTCACGGGATATGATTACTTGGAACCTTGATTAGACCAAAGCTTGTACTTTTGCCATAAACAGAGAGATACTAAATAGCAGAGATCACTTCTCAACCAAGAACTACAAAATTAAAGGTGTTGTAAGTTTATTGAAGAGTAGATGCCTGTTCTGTACTTTTTGTTTATCTATCGAGGCAGATTTGAAAATAAAACATGTAAATCAATAGAGTGCACTTCAAGTTCAGTGTTGATGTGTCATACATGCCACAGCCACACGTTTTCTTAACTGATTAATTTGATACTTTGGTATAGATGGTGATGGCCGTGTTTGCATACATCTATCATCAATCATTTGTTGTGCCTCAAAGCGTCTCTGTTGACATGCTCATGGAACAGGTGAACTTTTAAAAGTTGTTCATATTATTGGTTCATATTTCTATATATGTTCTTGTAGATCAATGAATATCTGTGTGCACTGTGTTACTGTTTTGTAGATACTGAGAAGCCTCGCATACGAGGAGCAGTATACTCTGTACACGAGGCTTGGGGAATTGATCCAAGGAAGGCCGACTTGACATCCTTAGATTTGCATAGTCTGCATCCATAGCATGCTTTAACTCCTGCCAGCATGTTTCGTACAAGGTGGCCTTGCACTGAAAGGAAGAAATGTTTGTATATGGTCTCATCTTTCCTATTTCCGGTGGACACATTCTTTAGGACATGCACTCTGTATAGTTTTAGCAGATTATTATGCAGTAACACTTAGGGATGGCAACGGATATTGACGGGTCGAGTTTTCACTGTATTCATACTCTATTCATTACTTATCGGGTAAGAATTTTAGATATTTAATACCTGATAGGGTATCTTTTTTGGGTATTCATTGATTGAGTACTATTTATTATTTCTTATAAAATAAAATAATATATACTTAAAAAATATAAATAATCATGCATGTATATGTATATAAATAATATCTATATTATATCCATTCATTTGGGCTGGTTTAGACAGTATTTATCGGGGGTTTGTGTAAAATTGTCATCGCCGGAAACACAATGAAATGTATTGGTGCTGTTGCTTCTTCTCAGCGTTACAGACAACTCCTACTTTTCTACCAAGATGAAGGAAGTGCTGATAGTGTTTTGAGGCAGCATTCATACAAGCCTAGAGATACGACTTTGTTGAAGTCAATTTTACAGTGCTCCATGAATCTGTTAGCGCACTTCAAATGAAGTTAAGAAAATCGCGAATGTCAATGACATCTTGGATGCCCGATGAGCTGATGGTGTTAATGCGAGTTGTGACTTTTCAGAACATCCTTAAAAATTTGAGCAGACCTTGATTTTACATCGTATGATTTTTCACTCTATTGCATTTAGATGACTACCAATGAGTAGTCGGAAAGCATATTTTTTGTTTCCTTTGGCACTCCAAGACTAAAGCTGACAGTATGCGTGGTGAGGACAGCACAATCTCACCATCCACACCACCGTCTTCATTACCCAAGTATAGAGCTAAACATTATAATGATAAGAACAACAAAGAAAATAAAAGAAGACGCAAAGCCTTCATAATCTTCAGCATTTTTGTTAGTTGAAACATGATTGTCTTCTATGCATCACCACCCAAAATTAACGATAATATTGAGTGCCTTGTGTCAGCAGCAGACTATTTATTTGATTGATAAAGCATGCCGTCCTCCCGCTTTTCAGCTGAAATATTGAGGGATTGCCTTCTTCGTACTCCAGGGCAAACAAAGGAAGCAGAAAAAATCACCCGTTTTCCTTCAATGGAAAACAGCTCTAACCGAGCTCACTATCAAAACTCTCATCGCCAACCACCTCAGTAATGCCGCCATAGGAGAAGTTACTTGGAAGGAAAAAGGATCCCATAGGAAGAATGATCAGGGTGATTAATGACTAAGTTCGCAACTTTCCAATCAGAAACGAGTCAAGTCCCTCAAAAGGAACGGGCAAAGTCAAGACTCTTTTAACCAAAATTCATGATTTCTCACGAGTTCAAAACAAATTCATCACAGTATTGTAGGTTTCTAGGACAGAAAAGGAAGCTATCAAAACCCAAACAATCTAACCTGAAACTTCCAGCAAAGCATACAAGTATTGTACATATTCTACTCAAACAAGAAAGATTTTCATGTTTGATTTTTATCCACCAGGTCCGTTTAGTTGAACACAATAGTGAATGATCCTTGCTTTCTTGTCTGCCAAAACTCCCAAGTGCCTCAAACAATGAGCAAAGACTAATAATTTCATTGTTTCACTTCTTTCATTGAGCCTTCGGTTTCTCAATCTTCACATATGGAAGAACGCCCATAAAATGGACCACTTTGGGGGACCATCCCCGTTGCTGAGCACGGCAGAACATCAAGAACGTGTTTGCAAAGTATGAATTAAAACCCATAAAGACATGCCACAAAGCATGACCCTGTGGGTTTATGGGCCAACTTGATATCTCCTTGCAGAAAATACGATCAAAAAGCCAACACAAAGTACCAATGAGAAGGGTAGCCACATACATCTTTGCAAGCCGCTTAGCAGTGACATCCTGTGTATAAATGTAGTACTTGTACATTCGAGGGATGCAGAGGATGCAGAGGATCGCATAATGCACCTTGAAGCCAATTCCAAAACGCACCACTGAATGGACAGCAGCAAAAACAGCACCATACAGAAAGAGGAAGGTCGGCATTGTACTGCGATAATGCCAATCCGGTGAGTGGAGGATGTACATATATAGGAGCATTTCCCATACCATGGGGGTTTCATCACTCTGTTGTTGCCTGGAAATAAATTTCAACTATCATCTTCTGGCGTGAATCTCAACAATAAAAAACATTCATGGAAGTTCAATATACTCACTCCATATAGGTAAGCATAAAAAAGTAGAGAGAGAGAGAGAGATCTTGTTGATTGAGGGGCGTCATTTCTAAGTGTCAGTGGATTGTATTTCGACAAGAATACGAATGTATTGCACTAAGCCTGCAGCAATGGCGGATGTAGAAGAAAATACATCATGAAGCTGAGCCGTTTTTATCTTTTCAGGCATGCAAACTCTTTTAACCAGACATGTATACTATTGAGAAAGCTATCTGTTGGATGACTGCCAAATGCCTCCATGTGGACTTGAGGCCGCAGCAAAAACAGATCTTTCCAAGTACTCTCTTTCGCTCCCTGAAGTCAACTCCTAATATGAACCCTGTACCACTCTATTCATGTATGTAACTCATGTAAAAAAGGATGATTAGATTTTCACACATCCCGAAAAATTCCCTTATCTGCCATTCCTAATCATGTACCTTTTTGGGCATTGAGCCATCCAACATCATCAATGCCTTTAAATGAGAGAGGGTGGGATAGCCGGATAGGAGTTGACTCCAGGATATAGAAAATAACACAAACATGGAATCTAAATCAACTTTTTGAAGAAAAAAGATATCATCTTTTCTAATAACCGCTGAAAGAAAGCAGTGATGCAATTTTGAATTTCCTTGCCTTCAGAGGGCAGAATAAGAAGTTTGCACTGTGATGTAACACAAACATTTCTCAGAGGATAAGTCATACAAAAGTTCACAACCATTATGGCTCGATGAGCTTAGCCTATTTAAATGTTTTCTCCACGACCTATGCACCAGCAACCCTACTTATGTATACAAATGATAATCACTAACATCAATCTTTTTAGAGCACACCATAGATACAGAACCAGGAAGAAGCCTATCCCAAATGAAAGGCAAGAGCAATGGTTCAAACTGCATCTAATGACCATCTACCGATGATGATGATGATTTGTGATAAGGACAATTTATTTGTGACTTGAAGACAAAAAAGTAGTAACGGAGCTGCCCGATAAAGACCGCATTGCCAATGTAAACCAGCAGAAAATTCAAACTAAAGGATTTTTATTTAGTTGGGAAATTCAGAATAAATTATCACAACTGCCAGCATATGATGCATTCTATTCAAATTTTCATTCATCAAGCTATCAGGTGTTCTACCAGCAAACATGAGAGACCTATCCATAGATAAAAAATTGTAAAATAAGAGATCATCGGTGTAAAAGATGAAGGGGAAAAAAAACAGAGAGTAATGCTTACACATGTTGCAAGGTGGCGTGGAAAATCATGCTTCCAATAGCAAGTATCATGTTAGATATGTGGAGAACACTAAATCTCTTCTCAAACCGCTGCCTCAATGCGTTTATAAGGCCAATGAGTGCCAAAAGAATGCATGGTATATTAGAAAGGGTGTTGTAGAATTCTGCAATATAAGAAGAATATGCATAATTCTTCTCACAGCACTCGGTTGTAGACGTGACAGGACCCCAGAAGCTCGATATTCCTCCCTCAGCCATTCTCGCTGAAGTATGCTTAAACTTTGAAAAGATTGGACAAATTCTCTAATCTCAGTAGGGTGTAAACAGAATAGATCAAGTGTCTGCAGTTTCAGCAACCCAAAAATCCAGTTAGACAACGTAACAATGGAGAAGATTATTCATGAAAAAATCGAGAGCACGGCCGAACAATCGCAGGTTTTTCTTTTTCGTTTTGTTCATGTAAAAAATTCATTTAATTTGCGCTCGAAATGTGAAAAAGCGTGCATCTTTGCCGTGCAAAGGTGAAGAAAACAGGCAGGAGCTCAGGGCTCGTAGTGATATACAAACAGGAAGAGATGAGATAGAACTGGGGTTGAGCCCAACTCCAATGATGATCAAATCTAGTAAATAAATAATCAAGATTTAAGAAAAACAACGATAAGATCCAATCCAAACCATCCCTCGTAATTTGCTTTTAACAAGAATGAATGAATCAAGCAAGCAAGATTTTACCTTGAGGTAGTTGAAATAAAAAAGAGAGGATATGGTGATGAAACTGATTGTCTGTGGTGGGCTTAAGAATACATGTCTCCGTCTCCGTCTCTGTCTGAAATGAAAGCTAACAGACAAATAACTTAATTAATTAATAATCTGGCGAAGAAAGCAGGGCAGGGAAGAGGAGGAGGAAGGTAGGAGAGGAGAGGAGATTCTGTTTTCGGCATTTCGAGAGGCAAGGCAGCAGCTGCAGCACGCACGATCCGAAGAACCAGAGAAACAGTAAAATCTTTCCTCTTTTTTAATTTAGCGAGGCTACTTTTGACTTTTTCTCGATTGCTTTCGTCGTCGTTGTCTACGCGTTCGCTCTTCCCTCTATGTTCTGCGAGTCAAAAATCAAAAGTGGCCTCTCTCTCTCTCTTGATGCTGATGCTTTACAGCTTTTAGTCGGCAAGTTCCCGGGCCTCTATATCATGCAGCATCCCATTTAACACCCCAGCTCAAGCCCATTTAATTTAACACCCCAGATCAAGCCCATTTAACACCCCAGCTCAAGCCCATTTAACACTTCTCTGCCTGCCCTAACATCTTGGGTCAGAATTTACCATTAAATTAAGGTGAAGTCACCAAGCATTAAAATTGAAGCCGAAAGCTCTCTTTTTTTCTTTTCTATTTAATGTTTTTTTAAACCAAATATATTTTCAAATCGCATCTAAATATGCGTACATATGCAAAATAATAGGTGAGGAGAGTCTCCTGTAAAAAGGTTGTTGTTGTGTGACAAATTAACTCATTATGGGAAGCATGTATGTATGTAGGTAGGAATATTAAAAAAAAAACTAAAAGAGATCAGTGAATCACTATAAATTGTATCTAAAATTACTGTGGATTGCACTGTTTACGTTTAAAATTCATTGTTGCGATAAGTTTTGGCCAGTTTTCTTTCACTGTTTTTTCATTTGTTTTGTTAGGTACATGACAACATCCTTACCATATATTTTTATGTTTTTTTTACATGTTACAGCTTTCCCATCTCTTTGTTTTTTCTGGTACAAACGCATCAGAGAACGCCTCACAAATAAACCAAAGAATACGTTCATAATTCTAGATCCATCTCAATTAAAATTAAAAAAACACTAAAAGGGCTTAAGAAAACATTATAGCCACAAAGTGTAAATACTGTGGACTGGATCAATTCTTATCGCTTGAAGGTTTGCTTTAGTGTTTTCTCATGCTAAGTTGGAATTCATGGAGATTTATTCCCTGTTGGTTTGTTGGTGTAGAATGAGAGTTTTTAAGCTGTTAGTTCTCGGCTGTGTGTGCTTCTATAGACGTGGGTGTGGCTTTAAAGCTGGGCTGGCTGATGGCTCTATCCAGGAGGAACATCGTCTTGGTTTCAAGAAAAACATTGGGCATTCTGAGTTCATTCACTGTAGCTTTAAGCAGTGTTTCTCATGGGAAGTTTGTTCTATTTCACAACATGTTTTGTTTAATTTCTTCTATTATTTTTATGTGTTCTTCATTGGTGTGTTTTCTTTTGTTTTAGAGAGCATAGAAGTGGTCACCACGAGAAAATCTAGCTTGATTTTAGGAGTCCTTTCTTCTGGATTATATGTGTTCTCATTATGCTACATTAAATGCAACGCCCACTTGGTTAGATTTGATTGAGAGAGTAGGTGAGTTATTTGTGATTAGTAATTTGGTCAGATTTTATATATTATTGCAGTGATTAACTAACTAGTTTTGGTTTGTGTTTTCTTTTGCTTTAGAGAGCAGAGACGTGGCCACCACCAGAAAAATCTAGCTTGATTTTAGGAGTCCTTTCTTCTTGATTGTATGTGTTTTCATTATACTACATTAAATGCAACGCCCACTTGGTTAGATTTGATTGAGAGAGCATGTGAGTTATTTGTGATTAGTAATTTGGTCAGATTTTGTATATTATTGTAGTGATTGACTAACCAATTTTGATTTTTTTAAAATTAATTTAATTTCCAGTTTGCTTTTTTATAAAATATCACTTGACGGTGAAGCTTTATTTATTAAGTGGCTTGGCATAGATTAAAAGGTTATTTGTAGTTTTTACATGACTGGTCTGCTTGTATTTCTCTGTGCTGGTACGCTTTTTTCCAAGAATTAAGGTGTTGATATGCATTTAGATGTCTCAGTTGAGGTAGTTGAGAGTGGGTTGGTTCAGCATGCTGATGAAAGAAGAAGAGGAGTATGGTTTTAAACTGTTTCAGCTGACAGACATTTAATGCACGTTAAGGTTGGCATGTTGCTGCCATTGTGATGTGCAGTTTTTCTTGAGCAGGAAATGTGGAGACAAAGTGAAGGGCTGATTTGTTAGTTTAGTTCTGACTTGGAAAAGTGATGGGTTGTCCTGTTGGAATATTTTTTAAGTAATTTATTTCATATATATATATAGTTTAGTTCTGACTTGGAAAAGTGATGGGTTGTCCTGTTGGAATATTTTTTAAGTAATTTATTTCATATATATATATATATATATATATATATATAGTAGGCAGGCATGTTCCCTTTTCCATTCAAAATTCGCAACATAAGCATCGGGCAAATTCTTGAATCTGTAATGGGATAATTAATTAGGACAAGGTTAGTGATCTTCCCTCATGCACCTACCCCCAATCACTGTCCGGTTCAAGGTACCATATATACTACTACTACTACTTAATTAATATATCCAGCTTTGTATTTATTTATTAATTAATATTCTTATATATGTATATATATATTATCTCTATGATGGAAAGTAAATGACTTGAGGAAACCTCAGTTTAGTCTCGAACAATTAATTGGCTCATTGAAAGTAGAGAGGAAGCTGGGAGTGTGTGTGTGTAGACTAGATTCATTGAACTTGGACATACGTGTGTGTGTAGATTCATTGAACTTGGACATACGTGTGTGTGTGTAGACATCCTAAGAACTCTGCAGTACTTGTCTTGTCAGAAGAGCAGTACCGCGGCTATTTTCCACGTCCAAGAATATATATAGGAAATTAATTAAGGAAAAGCATGGCTGGAAAATATGTATCCTTGATCTTGACATTCATAATTTACTTATTACGATTAATTGCTCAGCCTGTAGTCCTTGAGCAATCCAATCCTTGACTACTCGAGCTTTATTGGTCATGCATGCATATCACTGATCAACCCATGCACCTCTAATCTCTGCCATTCTCGTTAGAACATTATAATTAACAATCTCCCTTAATAAAAACAAAACATTAAATATTGATAACAGATCTTGATAAGCACTATCCGATTGATCGATGCGTTTGAAATTATTTCCAAGGTTAATTAATAATTGAATTTTAAATGAAATTCAAATCTAAGAATCGTATAAAAATTATAAATTAGAGATCACCTATCTTCAATCTATAATTTTCTTTCTAAAGAGGTGAAATTATAAATTAAAACTAATTCCTTTAATATACCTATCTATGCATGATCTCCTCTTTATCTGCTATTAAAAAAAAGTAAAAAGTAACGTATAAAACAAAATAAAATGAATTAATTTTATCTATTTTAAACATGAATTCTTCAATTTATCTATCAGTTAAATTCAAAATAATCACTATAATTAAATAAATTCAATTACAATAAAGAATCGATTCCGACAACAGCTATATATTCTTATGCTATTATATTCTAATTCCTTGGGGGTATCGTATAAAGTATATATTATTGTTATTGTTATATATTGTTACTGTGCTCAAGGATCACCTTAAGTGATATATATGTGTACATGTTGGGTCATGATGAACAATTAGCGTAGAATATACAGAGCTATGCATGCAGGCATCTCCCGAAAGGAACCCAATCAAAACCTTTTTAATTTTATAATTAATTAAAAAGAAGGAAAAATAACCGCATGTGTGTGAGTCATTCAAGTGAGTGAGCTGTGTTGATCGAGTAGTTAGACTCAACTCCATAGATTAGAAAACGTATTTAAAGAGGAGAAGTCAATAAACGCATGCACATCCGGCCCGCGTATCGTTTTAATTAAGAAATAAAATACTGAAAATCAAGCAGCAGCAGCTTCTCAGGTAGCCAAATTTAGAATATGGGCGCCGACAGGCAATGCATGCGTGCCAATTAGACAATTATGAACCTAGACCTTAAATAGTAGAGAGATTCTTTCAAGATTAACGTTATCAAGCCCACATACACACATGGACACAGTCATATATAGTCATAGCTAGTCCCACACACTTCAGCCCTATCCACCTGCCAGTTATATATATAATTGTCTTCACAATATCGACATCTTTGTGTCGCCCTTCCTCTCCCTTAATCTGAATACATTCAGCACTGTATCACCACATCTTAATTTACACCATCTTCTTCCTTAAGTTTCTGTTTAATTTCTACTGAAATCGATCATTCTCCTCACACACACATATATAGCATCAAAAGATTGGTTTCAAGAAAGCATGTACTAAAAGGCGAGGAGCTAGAGAATCAAGAAAAGTATATAGCAGTACTGCTTGTCAAGGAAAAATATGGCTAACACTGGCCCGGAGAGGTTCGAGAGGGTAGCTGCAGCTTTCAACGAGGCATCTCGGGTTGTTAGGCTTTACGAGAGTGGTGGGAGCGAGCACTTCTCTCCCGACAACAGTTCTGCTGATCTTGTGATCAATTCTTTTATTGAAACAGAATATAGGAATCAATTTGGAGGTACTGGAGGAGATCAAAACAACAAGGGTCATCGAGATCGTCTTGAAGACTCATCGGATTGCTCTTATTCTGAAAACAAGGAAAGGTTAGAGAATTTGCTGAATATCATAGATGACGTGAGAGAAAAGATTTGCAAAGAGATAGGGTTCATAGGAGAAAGATCATCCCAAAGCTTTAAGCATAGATTGATGTCTCGTTTACGTGACCGCGGCTTTGATGCTGGTGAGTGCATTTTCCCTATCTAGTATATACACAAACAAACAACTATATGTTTTTCCTTCTCGATCTGTCTTTCTATTAATTCGTTTTTTCTCTTACCTCTTATTTCTGCTAAAGCTATTTTGTGCTGTTGCAAAGAGAAAAGACATCAAATTGATGCTATCTTACTTGTTTTTTTCTCGTATCAAAACTATATAAAAAAAAACCTGCAATACCAAAAAAAAGATGCCTTAATTTGCTTAGATAACTTGTTTTACTTATTTTCTCTCATATCATACATACAATTTTTTTTTTTTTTATGAACATACGAATTATTTGAATATGTATGTAAATACAATTTTGCTCCAATGTCGGATGCCGACACTTATCTTATTGGCAATTTCATTTATTAACCATTTTGACCAATCAAAATTAAAATGTAGTAGCAATGTTACTTATTTGTCATCTAATTTTGTTCGCAATCGATCTGTCCTTGTAAAGGTCTTTGCAAATCACGGTGGGAGAAATTTGGGAGGCTTCCAGCAGGAGATTATGAGTATGTGGATGTGAATGTTAGTGGAAATCGCTACATTGTTGAGGTGTTTTTTGCAGGAGAGTTCGAAATTGCTCGTCCCACCAGTCGTTACGCTGAATTGCTTGATGTTTTTCCCCGAGTGTACGTTGGGACGCCTGAGGATGTTAAGCAGATTGTGAGATTAATGTGCAATGCAATGAGAGAATCCATGAAAGCCGTGGGAATGCACGTGCCACCTTGGAGGAGAAATGGATACTTGCAAGCAAAGTGGTTTGGTCATTACAAGCGGACAACATTAAATGAAGTGTCAACAAGAACGTCAGGATCGAAGTCTGATCACGAGGGCACTCCTGCAAAACGAGCTACTGGGTTTGAGACTTTGCCAGTCAGAGTTTATTACTGCAGAGATGATATCGCAAGTAATGGTGGACTGGGAGTTAGCCATTTAACTGCTGCATTCAGAAGCAATGGCATAGACAGGTGATCAACTGATCATGATCGTTGCCAATTTAATTTCCAGAAGATTGCTTTGGTAGCTACCACTAGCTAGCCAAAGGCCAAGGCCACGGGTAAATTAAGCACTGTGTATAAGGAAATAATAGCATTTGTTTCTTTGGGTTATACTTTTGATGATTTAGTTTTGTAACTACCTCCCATTTGGGAATCTTAAAGGGAGGAATTTTGCTTCGAAAGCGATAAAGACAAGGGAAGGCACTTAAGTTTGGCGTTCTGCTAGTATTAAAAACATCCAAATTGAGGTTTGGCATAAATCTCCACAGATATCTCCACAGATATCTCCATCTTCTTGAAATTACACTGGTAACTGCTGCTGCTTCAATTGTCTATAATGATAAAATGAACAAGAATTTCATTTGGAAAATATGCACATAAAACAACTGAGCTTCACACCCTATATGAAATTAACATGGTTTATATCCTCAAACAGTGCAGGACGTGTCAGAAACAAAATCCCAGATGAAATTGAAATAAAAGGCATTTCTTTTTGTTACCGTATGTAATTTAAATACTTATACAATTTAGGACTCTATTAATATTAGTTGTAGAGATTATCTTTTCATATATAGATGCTGAATATCAGGAATCAATTAGACTTCATGTATAGAAAACACTCATGTATAAGAAGCAAAACAGGAAACTAGAAGCAAAACAGGAAACTGACAGGGGTAGTTTTTTCATAAACAAAAGCTCACTTGGAATTCTTGTTTTCTCATTATACTGACATGGTATCAGAGCAGGTTATGAATCTTTATCTGTTTTGATCTTCTTCTTTTTTCTTCTCTTGAAGGTGTCTTTGTGACTCTCGGTAGTTTTTATGTTATTCCTGGTTTGGTTTTCACTCTTTCCAGTTTCTGATGTTCTTGGCTTGGCTTTAATTCTCGGTAGTTTTTTGTTTTAATTCCTAGTTTATTCATCTTTCGGCAATCTCTGTTTTGGTTGTTGGCTTGGAATCACTTGGCACTTTCTGTTGAGTTTCTGGTGTGCAATCTTCTAGTAGGCTATTTTTCTTTCGAGTTCATCATGTCATCTGAAAGGTTAGACTCGTTCCATATCCGATTTAATGGCAAAAATTATTCTGCTTGGGAGTTTCAATTTCAATTATTTGTCAAAGGGAAAGAATTGTGGGGTCATATTAGTGGTAGTAATCCCGCACCTAACGATGCCGATGCTTTGTCTAAATGGGAAATCATGGATGCTCGGGTTATGTCCTGGATCCTTAGCTCAATAGAGCCTCACCTTGTTCTCAATCTGAGGCCTTATAAAACTGCTGCTACCATGTGGAATTATCTAAATAAGGTTTACAATCAAGACAACACGGCTCGACGTTTTCAATTGGAGTATGCGATGACTAATTTCACACAGGGAAGTCTCTCTATTGAGGAATATTTTTCTAGTTTTCAAAATCTTTGGGCTAATTATTTAGATATTGTTTATGCTAACGTTCCTGCTGCAGCTCTCTCTGTTGTTCAGGTAGTGCATGAAACAAGCAAGAGAGATCAATTCTTGATGAAGCTCCATTCTAATTTTGAAACTGCACGTTCCAATATGATGAATCGTCTTCCTGTACCATCTTTGGATGCTCGTTTGAGTGAACTTCTTCATGAGGAGCAGCGTATCGTCACTTAGGCTGCTATGGAACATCAGGCTAATGTTAGTGCACCTGTTTCCATGGCTTATGCAGCACAAGGGATGAATAAGGGTAGAGACATGCATGCTATCCAATGCTTTAGTTGTAAGGCTTTTGGTCATATTGTTAGGGATTGCCTTAAAAAGTTCTGTAACTACTGCAAGAAACAGGGTCATATTATCTCTACTTGTCCTATTCGACCTGAAAGGAAACATGGTACTGCTTATCATGCCTCCATTAGTGCCTTTAGTTTTGCTGTATTGCCTACTACCTCGCCTGTTGTTCCTATAGCAAACCCAAATACACTTACTCCTGAAATGGTACAACAAATGATCATATCTGCTTTTTCTGCTTTTGGGTTTTCAGGTAATTATAAATTTCCTTCTAAACCATGGTATTTGGATTCTGGTGCCTCTAACCACATGAACAATACTGTAGCTTCTCTTTCCAATGTCAGAAATTATAATGGTAATCTGAAAATTAATATTGCTGATGGCAGTTCTCTGCCTATCAGTGCTGTTGGTGATCTTTCTCCTTCCTTAACTGATGTTTTTGTTTCTCCTAATCTCTCCACAAATCTTAGTTTTGTTGGTCAATTGGTTGATAATAATTGTGATGTCCATTTCTCCTATTCTAGTTGTGTTGTGCAGGATCAAGTGTCAGGGAAGATGATCGCGAAGGGGCCTAAAGTGGGACGACTCTTTCCTCTTTACATTTCTTCTTCAACTATTATTCCTAGTTTTCCTTTACTTTTTTTTGCATGTAATGTTATTAGTTCTGGACATAAAATATGGCATAAACATCTAGGCCACCCAAACTCGGATGTACTTCGCACTTTGTTTAAATCTGGATTATTGGGAAATAAAACATGTTCTTCTCTTGATCTTTCTTTTAATTGTACATCATGCAAACTTGGCAACAAAAGTAAAATTCTACCTTTTCCTCATCATGCATCTCGTGCCTCTCAATGTTTCGATATTATTCATAGTGATGTTTGGGGAATTGCACCTGTTGTTTCTCATGCACATTACAAGTACTTTGTTACTTTCATTGATGACTTTAGTCGCTTTACTTGGGTTTACTTTCTCCGGGTTAAGGCTGAAGTTTTTTCAGTCTTTAAGCGATTTCTTGCACTTCTTGAGACTCAATTCTCTGCCAGTATCAAGATCTTGCGTTCTGATTCTGGCGGCGAATACATGTCTAATGAGTTTCAGGACCTTCTTCAAAGCAAAGGGATTATCTCCCAGCGTTCTTGTCCTTCGACACCACAGCAAAACGGTGTTGTTGAGAGAAAAAATCATCATCTTCTTGATATGGTAAGAACTCTTTTACTTGAATCATCTCTACTTCAGTTTATTTGATCAATCGCTTACCCTCTCCTACATTAAATCATGTTTCTCCTTTCTTTAAGTTGTTTGGTCATTCTCATTTATATTCTGATCTTCGCACATTTGGTTGTGTTTGTTTTGTGTATCTCCTTACTCATGAATGACATAAACTTATTGCTCAGTTTGTTAAGTGTGTTTTTCTTGGTTATGCTATCCCTCAAAAGGGTTATGTTTGTTATGACCCTCATGTTTGTCGTATACAAGTTTCTAGGAATGTGATTTTCTTCGAAAATCAATATTTCTTTCCATCTCATGTTGAGTTGTCATCTACTTCTTTACCCTTTTTGCCTAATTTTTTTGATTCCCCAACAATTATGGAAAAGTTCAAACCTGGTTTTGTATATGAAAGACGTCGTCGACATGAGTCTGATTCCACTTCTTCTGTGCCCCCTTCCGATCTTGACCCGATACCTGATCCTGCTCCAACTTCCACCACTCTTTGTCAGTCTACTCGTCTTTCTCGACCCCCTGATTGGTATGGATTCTTCTCTCCTGTCTCTCTTGTCACTACTTTATCCACTATTTACATTCCATCTTGCTATAAACAGGTTATAGAACATGAGTGTTGGCAAAATGCAATGCAAGCAGAACTTCAAGCACTTAAGGAGAATCACACTTGGGATATTGTTCCTTGTCCTCCTACAGTCAAACCTATTGGGAGTAAATGGGTTTTCTCTATAAAACTTCGTTCTGATGGCTCTTTGGATCGGTACAAAGCTCACCTCGTAGCTCTGGGTTACAAGCAAGAATATAGGGTTGACTATGAGGAGACATTTGCTCCTGTTGCTAAAATGACCACGGTTCGAACCATCTTAGCAATTGCCGCTTCACAGTCATGGCTATTGCATCAGATGGATGTGAAAAATGCCTTTCTTTATAGTGATATCCAAGAAGAGATTTACATGAAGCTTCCCTCTGGTATGACTACTTCTTCTCCTCATGATGTCTGTAAGCTAAGGCGTTCTTTATATGGACTTAAACAAGCGCCTCGGGCTTGATTTGAGAAATTTCGCAATACACTTATTTTCTTCCATTTTACACAAAGTCGGTATGATTCTTCTCTCTTCTTCCTTATGTCTGTGTCGGGTATAGTCCTTATCTTGGTTTATGTGGATGATATTATCATTACTGGCACTGACTGTGGTTTGATTACTAAGCTTCAACAACAATTACATGCAACTTTCCATACGAAAGATCTTGGCCAGCTCACATACTTCTTAGGATTGGAAGTTCATCATCGGGCTAATGGTATTTTCGTGAACCAGCATAAGTATATTCAAGATCTTATCACTTTGGCTGGTTTGGAGGACACTTCTTCGGTTGATACTCCTATGGAGGTCAATGTCAAATACAGGAAAAATGAAGGGGACCTTTTAGATGATCCTACTCTCTATAGGCGCCTGGTTGGAAGTCTTATCTACTTGACTACTACTCGACCTGATATCTCCTATGTTGTTCATCAGGTCATTCAATTTATGTCTTCTCCTCGACATCTTTATCTTGCTGCAGTTCGACGCATCATCCATTATCTTCGAGGCTCGCCTACTCGTGGGTTGTTCTTTCCTACCGACTCCTCACTTCAACTAGTTACCTATAGTGATGCTGATTGGACTGGGTGTCCGGATACACGTCGATCTACTACAGGTTGGTGTATGTTTTTAGGGGATGCCTTGATTTCTTGGAGATGTAAGAAACAAGATCGTGTTTCTAAATCCTCTACTGAGGTCGAGTATCGTGCCATGTCTACTGCTTGTTCTGAAATTGTATGGCTACGCGGTCTTCTTGCAGAGCTTGGGTTTCCTCAGACTACTTCTACCCCTCTTCATGCTGATAACACCGGTGCTATTCAGATTGCCACCAATCCCGTCTTCCATGAGCGCACCAAGCATATTGAGGTTGATTGTCATTCTATTCGAGACATTTTAGAAAGTCAGGTGATATCTCTTCCTCACATATCTTCTGATCTCCAAGTAGCTGATATCTTCACCAAAGCTATAGCTCGACAACGGCATCAATTTCTTGTTGGCAAATTGTTGTTGGTTGACTTACCAGCATCAATTTGAGGAGGGATGTTACCGTATGTAATTTAGACACTTATACAATTTAG
Source organism: Populus nigra (assembly GCF_951802175.1). Taxonomy (NCBI): domain Eukaryota; kingdom Viridiplantae; phylum Streptophyta; class Magnoliopsida; order Malpighiales; family Salicaceae; genus Populus; species Populus nigra. The sequence continues at coordinate 22,344,616 of NC_084858.1, read as the reverse complement.
GACTCTATTAATATCAGTTGTAGAGATTATTTTCCCATGTATAGATGCTGAATATCAGGAATCAATTAGACTCCATGTATAGGAAAACACTCACGTATAAGAAGCAAAACAGGGAACTGACAGGGGTAGTTTTTCCATAAACAAAAGCTCACTTGGAATTCTTGTTTTCTCATTATTCTGACACCTTTCTCAGTGAAAACACGAAGAAAAATCAGAATTTAAAAACCTATAAAAAATTAAAGCAGCTTTAGTTAATAAAACAATAATTAAAACACAAATCACAATAAACAATCAAATTTCAACTATTTAACCATTATAAGAAGAATGAATAAACACCCTATACTCCTCTTTTTTTTAAAAAAAAAAAAAACCCCTTTCCCAGACTTACTCCGCTTCCTTCTCTTTTATACTCGATATAAACCATCTATCATGTTAAATTGTTAAGTAAACAACTTCTTCCACCCCTCCCTTCCCTGATGAACCAATCGACAATAATCTCGTGCCGACTCTAGCATCAAAAAACAAGCCCCACTTTCCTAAAGCTCCCTTTACTGGTTCTACCCCCTCTGCTTCCCTGCAAACAGAAAGAGGAAGGGAAGAGTAAAAGAGGGATAAGGGTTTTATTTTTCAAAAGCAGCCCCCTCTGCTCTGAATAAAAAGAAGGAAAAGGCAAAAAAAAAGAAGAACGGTGATTCTAGACGGCTCAACACCTAATTTGAGATAGAGGGAAAAAAAAGACTCGTAAACAAAAATGGGAAAAACAGTGTTGTGTGAGTGGGTATACAGTGTTTTTCCCACACCAATTGGTTTTTTCTGTAATGTAATGCTGCAATTATAACTGTTATGGAAGTGAAAATTAAGCAGCAGGGTAGAAAGGCAAACATCTATGGCTTTTGTCTATCGCTTGACTCTTTCTTTCTTCGATTAGTCCTTTTTCCTAACCCTCGGGAGCTAGGAGTCCAAGCAAAGCAGTTGGGCGGTAGAGGCACGGGCAGGAGTTTCAGTTGACCGAGTGGATCCATAACTACCTACGGCAAAGACAGTGGCATACTTTCCAAGTCGAGAGCTAGCATCAGAGGCAAAGGTTGGGAAGGCGCGGGTACAAAACCATAGAGATTATTTTGCCAGCAAGGTTGGATTGAAAGAAAGCCATTTTTTAATGTTGTCTTCAGAGAATTGATTGCCATGGTACCACAGCCTTCCACTAGGCAAAGGCAGAGGGCATTAGAAAAAGCTTATCCGCGTGCTTTCGCTTATAGGAAAATACTTGCATTTTTTTTTATCAACAAAGACGATTCAAACGACAGCTAAATAAGAACCAAGAAGATGATGTTTTAAAATCTAAAATACATAATTAATATGTTAAAGTATTTCAATTTTTTTTAATAAAAAAAACTCCTTAAATATCTGTAAAAACAATCCAATCAAAAAAATTTAATAATCATTCAATTATAAAATCAGTATATTTATAAACAAAATAATAAATAACTTAAAATAATAAATAATTTCAAAAAACTTTAAATTTCAATGACAAAAATATTTATTCTTAAGTTTTAAGTTCGTTAATACTCTAAAATCTTTGTATATTTGTTTTAGAAAAAAGAAAGTTTGTGTGTGATTTATCTGGATGGTTTAGAGGATATTTATACCCTATGAACCTTGTCGTTTCCATGAAAAAGAAAAAGCCGTAAAGTCTTATGCTTTCAGTAGCATTAATGGGAGGAACAACAAAACTCTTATATATTATTAATGAGACCGCACGTATAGGGTCCCTTAATAGATTTTATTCACACCTATAATCACACCTATAAGTATAGAGAAATCATTATCTTACTGTATATAATTATTTTAGATTGAGAGATACGATAATTTATCATGTCTTTAATATTATATTGTAAATAATCATCTAGAATCAAGCATAACGCCTTATAATTGGTAATATTTAAGTTTTTTTGGGATTGACATATTTGTTAGACTCATGTTACTTTAAACTTGACTAATTGCCAAGTCCAAGCACCTTGGACTTGAATGTCCGCCAAGTCCAAATACCTTGAGTCTAACATGTGTGTTAAACTCACATTACTTTGAACTTAGTTGTCCATCAAATCCAGGCACCTTGGATGGTAATATTTACCAAAATCATATTATTTTGAATTTGGTTGATTGCAAAGTCTACGTACATGGACTTGATTAATTATCAAGTTTAGGTATATTAAGTTTGATATATTTATCAAATCCATATTATTTTAAACTTGACTGGATGTCAAACTAATATATCTTAAACTTGGTTAATTACTAAATACAAATATTTTAAATTTAGTATATTTGTCAAACTCACGTTAGTATAGACTTGATAATTACTATAAATACGACTGATTGTTAAATTTATATATCTTGGGTTTTACATATAACCATATTACTGTGTATGTGATTGAACATCGAATCCAAACCAAGTACACGTTGCTTGGAATTAACTACCTGTCAATTGAATTTGATATATTTATCAAACATTTTTTATTTTAAAAATATTTAAAATAAAAATCATAATAAAAAGTTTACTGGTCAAAGCCTATAAGGTAATGGGCCACCCAATTTCTTTTTGTTATACAAGTGTTGTGGTGAGGGATATGGCTTTCAAAATGATTAGATTGGAGATGGGATAGATAAAAAGATGTTCAGAATAGACTATTAATATAAGATCATTTGGCCTCTGATGCTCTCTCCATGGTTCTGCTTTAACATGCTCCTCTTTTCTTTTCTTTTGAAATGTGCAATGCAAGCAGGAAGAGAGAGAGAGAGAATATAGTCACGGATAGACGCAGACTGCTGGGAGATTCAAAGCAGAGAGCCTGGAAAGTGACGATTGATTGATTGATGTAAGAGAGGGGTCCTCTTTGTAAACAATATGAGTTTAAAAGAATCTTATTGATTATATTCAGTATCATCACATGTACATTTATATTGTTTACAAAGGGAAGTTGTTACACGAGATAAGAAGATAAGAGAGAATTCAAAACCACTACAATAAGTCATGCATGGACTCCTCTGTTTCTGTTACAATGAGATAGAAGTCCTGTATGGACTTTCCTCTATTTCTGTTACAACCCCTCTCAAGCTTATGGGGAGAGAACGAATCATGAGCTTGTCTCTGAGCAGAAGAAAACGAGTTGTGGTGAGACCCTTTGTAAAAATATCTGCTATTTGATCAACTGTACTGATATACTGAGCTGAGATGTCTTTAGCAACAATTTGCTCACGAATGAAGTGATAATCAATTTCGATATGTTTTGTTCTAGCATGAAAGACAAGATTTGATGCCAGAGCAAGAGCTCTAATATTATCAATCCAGAGGGTTAGGGAAGCTGTCAAGGGAAGATGCAAATCTTTGAAAAGCATCCGAATCCCATAGAGCTCAGCAGTAGTGATTGTCATGGAACAATATTCAGCCTTTGTATTAGAACGAGCAACAACAGGTTGCTTCTTCGCCGCCCATGAGATTAAACAAGGACCTAAGAAAATCCCGTAGCCCGTGGTGGAGTGCCTATCATCCGGACTCCCAGCCAATCCGAATCACAATAGCCATGTAATTGCAAAAAACCTTTTGAAAAGTAAATGCCATGCTCAACTATAGATTTAAGGTATCGAAGGACCCTTTTTGCAGTTGTAAAGTGTGTAGTTAAGAGAGCATGTAAAAATTAGCAGAGTTGATTCACACTAAAGGCAATATCAGGTCTTGTCAAGGTACAATATTGTAATGCTCCAACTATGTGACGATAAAGTGATGAGTCAGGAAGAGGATCACCATCAAATTTTGATAACTTCTTACCATAAATACATGGAGATTGATATGGTTTAGCTCCTGTCATGTTGGCACGAGTCAATAAGTCAACAATATACTTAGATTGATGCAAATGAAGACCATCTCTATTTCGGTGAACCTGAATACCTAGAAAATAGAAAAGCAATCCTAAATCCTTTATTGAAAATTCATGTTGAAGCTTGGTAATGAGATCAGAAACAACAGTTAGCTTATTGTTTGCAACAATAATATCGTCAACGTAAATCAGAACATAAATACGCACTGCCTCTTGAAAAAAATACAAATAGTGATGTATCCATAGTGGATCCCATAAAACCAAGATTAAGAAGTACCTGGGAGAAACATTGAAATCAGACGCGAGGAGCTTGTTTCAAGCCATAAAGAGATTTGTGGAGGTGACAAACAGAATCAGACTGAGATGAATACATAAAGCCTGGTGGTTGTTCTATAAATACTTCGTCTATCAACTGTCCATGTAAAAAGGCATTTGAAACATCTAATTGCCGAATAATCCAATCATAATGAATTGCAAGAGCAAGAATGAGATGAATAATAGCTGGTTTAATAACTAGACTAAAAGTCTCAGTGTAATCAATGCCATCTTGTTGCTCAAAACCCTTTGCCACAAGCCTTGCCTTATAACGATCAATAGTGCCATCTTATTTTTGTTTAAGTTTGTAAACCCACTTGTTTTGAATCACATGTTTATAAGAGGGTCGTGGACACAAAGTCCAAGTGCCATTGGATATTAAAGCATTATATTCGGTAGTCATAACATCTCTCCAATGTTGGCTCTTTGAGGCCTGTGAAAAGGTAGTTGGTTCAGGAGGAAGGATGATAGTATGGAGGGCTTTGAGAGGATGTTTTGTAGAGTGATAGAGGTGAAAGTCAGAGAGGTGTTTAGGTTTGAGAGATCCAGTAATGCTACGAGTAATCATTTGAGAAGGCAGAAAAGAACACTCTAAGGACGGTGGTGTAGTAGAGGAAATGTCTGGGGAGAGAGAGGGTATATATTCTGCTGGTGCAAATATCTCAGGCATATGATGTGGGGATTCTGGAACTATAGGTGGCAAGAATAAGATTGGTGGAACTAGAAGAGATAAAGAGGATGATGGATCTTGTGGGGAAATATCTGCAGATGTGTTAGCAGCAGGAGAAATAGGAGTATATAAAGTTGAAGTGAGTGGAAGAGATAAAAACTTACTTGTCAATTCTGTGTGAGAGATAGTAGAGGGACAGTCCTGTTGTGGGGGAGTAGTTGAATATAATATCCTTAGCTGGAAACATATGCTCATCAAACATGACATGTCGCGAAATATAAACTCTATTAGTTAAAGAATCAAGACATCAATATCGTTTAGAATTGGAACAATAACCCAATAAAATACACTGTTTACTGCGAAAAGATAATTTATGATCATTATAAGGTCGCAGTAATGGATACCACACACAACCAAAAACTCTAAGAATAGAATAATCTGGTTCTGCATTAAATAACTTGGTGTATGGAGTATTGTTATTTAATGTTGGAGTGGGTAATCTGTTGATGAGATAGATGGCAGTAAGAAAAGCATCAACCTAATATTTGTTAGGCAAGTGTGAGTGAGTAAGAAGAGCTAAGCCAGATTCAACCACATGATGATGCTTGCGTTCCGCTATACCATTTTGTTCGGATGTGTATGGACAAGAAATTCTATGAACAATACCATTATTTGCAAGAAACGTTTTGAACTGAGAAGAAGTGAATTCTCCACCCCCATCAATTTGTAATTGCTTAATTTTTCGAGATAGAAGATTTTTAACTAAACATTTGAATTTAATAAAACAAGCATAGACATCTGACTTGTGTTTCAATGGAAAGAGCCAAGTGAAACGGGAAAAATCATTAACAAATAAGACATAAAACTTGCAGCCACTAATTGACTCTATTGAAGAGGTCCACACATCAAAGTGTATAAGCTCAAGAGAAAAATTTGATACGCAACTAGAAATTGAAAAATGAAGTTTTTTGCTTTTTGCCAATTGACATGGCTCACATAAAGATTCTTGTCGTTGTGAACCAGACATAGACAACTGAGAATGATGTAAAAAATGTTGGAATACAGAAAAAAATGGATGACCGAGTCGATTATGCCAAACTGAAACTAGAGCTTTGACACCAATAAAAGCAACCAAACTGCGACTTTTATTCGATGAGAAATGTTTCAAGTATATCGGATATAGACCAGCTTTACTCGGTCCCTGCAATAGAATTTCTCCCGTTTGCATGTCCTTCACAAGTAAACAACTAGAAGTAAGTTGAAAATAACAATTATTATCAGCACAAAACTGTTGAATAGAAAGCAGATTAGCAGAAGCTGAAAGACAATGAAGAACATTATTTAAATGAAATGTAAACGTAGGTGTTTGGATAAGTGTGTTGGAGATTTGCAAACCATAAACAAAAAAAGAGGAAAGTCTATGAAAAAGGATCTGTTTAAGAGTGTTAGCCAAAAAGCTCTGATACCTTCTAAATAATATAAGTTCACTGATTATATTCAAAATCATCACATGTATATTTATATTGTTTAATGAGAAAAGTTATTACATAAGATAAGAAGATGAGAGAGAATTCAAAACCACTACTAGAAGTCCTGCATAGACTCCTCTGTTTCTGTTACAATGAGATAGAAGTCCTGCATTGACTTTCCTCTGTTTCTGTTACACTCTTGATAAGGCTAAATCCTATGCCATTTCCCTCTGCTCTCCCGTCTAATCTAATCTAATATATCTCTGTCAAAGACAGACAGACAGACAATGATATGAATAGATTGTGAGAAGCTCGGTAAGCAGATCAGTCAATCGGAGATGGGAAAAACCACCTCACACAACAGCCGGCCAGTTAGCATCTCATTTGATATAGCTACAGCCGCTTTGGCAATTCAAGGAGAAGGCCATTTTTTGTGTGCCTCCCCTTGGTACATGTAGCTTACCCAAAAACATCCCAATACACTAAGACTTAAATGAATGAAAGCACCGTGACCGGAGAAGAAAAGACGTGAAAGCGGGGAGGTGTGTCTTCCCGGTGCTAGAGGCTGCTTTTTATATCAAGTCTCTCGCTGGAAGAAACATCTGAGCCGCACATCTAAAGCTCCATGCGAAGCTTGTTTACGTCACTCCATGCTGTTGCCCTGCCCATTCAAAGATGGACCAGTTTTCCTTTTCCACTAAAAGGCCCATTCAAAAATAAAGTCATTTGGACCACCTCCTCTACCCTCTTCGTCTTTCCAGATGGCTAATGAAATCTTCAAAGGCGAAGTAGCCACCGAAACCAATAATTGGATCAAATATCAGCAACCTCTCCTCCTCTCCTCCCCTCCCCTCCTCTAGAGGGAAAAAGAGATAGCGAAAGGCAAGGAAAGAGTCAAGTTTTGAGCTCCCAAAAAGAGTTACGTAACCGCCCTCGCCATCCTTCTCCATTCACTGCTGGTAGACATAAATAACCCCAAACCGCGTTCAAAATCAAACCTTCGAAAGCCCATCATTCCCCTCTCTCTCTACATTTGTTTTAATAAAAATAATAAAAGGAGGCAGAGAGAGAGAGACGAGAGAATTTTATTTTCCTTTTCCTTTTCAATTAGCTAATTGTACAAGAAAGGAAAGGATAGGAGAAGGATTACTACTAGTAGTGGATCCGGCACCGGTTTGAAAGTAATAATGGAAGGAGTCGGGGCACGGCTGGGGAGGTCTTCCACTCGCTACGGGCCGGCCACGGTGTTCAGTGGGCCGGTGAGGAAGTGGAAGAAGAGATGGGTCCATGTCAACCCATCATCCAACCACAACAGCTTTCACTCTCATCACCATAACGCTACTACTAATGCTGCTGCTGCTGCTTCTTCTTCAGCCGCTAATCATTCGAGCTCTTCTAACGGTAATAACGGCTCCCATCTGGTGCTTTACAAGTGGACCCCTTTGTCTCAATCCAACGGTTCCTCATCTACTACTAACCACTTCAACGGTAATAATATTAATACTACTAACGAAATTGCTAATCTCTCCAATGGCGACGTCACCGAGGAGCCTCCCAGGCGTAAATTCAAATACATCCCGGTATTGTTTTTCGTTTTCTTTTCTTTGGTTCAATTGGATTAATTGTTTTTTCTTTTTAGTATCTTGGTTTTAAAGATTACATGGGATTTTGTGGAATTAGGTTGCCTGATTTAGATCTGGATCCTGGATGAACAGTGTCTTTTGTTTTCTCAGTAAAACCCTAGCCTAACAAATAGAGGAATTCTGGAGAAAATACTTAACGGGTTTTGTTAGATTGTCAGGATTTTACGAGGGCTTTTTGAATGTTTTTGTTTTTCTTGCTTGTATTGATGTTTATTTGAGAAAAGCGAACTAAAATAACAAATGCCAATGGCGATTCAGGCTTGCACAAGGGACAGTTTGGGCTTGATACTGAAAAGGATTGCAACTCCAGTAGGATTTCAAAGCTATAATTCTCAGTCACCCTAGGACACTGTGGACTTGGTACCGAAAGACTGCCTCACTGGTAGTATTTGTAGATTGTGATGTAGACACTTTAACTTTCTGACATTCCTTTTCAAGTTTACTTTAATTTGCTTTTTGGCTACCTTCTAGAGTTTTTAGACATGTACCTGGGTATAGATTCCATCCTCATTCTATGGGCAATATAACAAATATTCCATTTCGTGGGTTTTCCCTGATCCCAAAAGGTTTTCCTAAGTTAATTACGAGGAAAATGACATTGTTGGATAGTGTCAATTACACTACAGGTAGTTACAGTTATAAAGCCTTTCAAGGATGCAATTGGTACAAGAAAACTTGCATGAGTTTTACACCTGTAAAGCACAATACGTTTGGTTATGTGATAATCAGTGTAGTTATATAGTCAATTACACAGAACATGGAATGATGTTCAGCTGAAATGAATGAGAGAACACAACTGTGTTTATGCTAATTGTCTATGGTTTTCGTTTTTCACTAGCTTATGCTTGGTTGACTAGCACAAACAAAAGGGTAAACTAGAGGTTCAGTGATGGTTCAAAGTAAGGTGTCGGTGGATGCACCCGTGGCTCAATTAGAACTTGGGTTGGTTCGAATTGCTAGCATATATGTCAATTAACTTTAGGATATTTTCCTTCAGTTCAAAGTGTTTGGTACCCATGCCCTTGTTAAAGTTAATTGGCAGTTTGCTGTCTTAACTTGATTTATTTGAATGGTAGTGAGGACAAAGCTATTGATTTAGCAATGCAAATACCTTTTTTGGAAAATACAGTTATCATGCATCAAATCCTCTATAAATCAAATTATTCTCATGTTCCAAGCATGTTCAATGAGGCTTCAGAAATTGGATGCCCTTGTAGCAATCAATGAAATGCTTTATTGGAGAGATTTTTAGAGCCTCTTTGCTTGTCCTTATTGAATACAATTGTTCCTTATCCTCAAGAATAAGAGAAAGTGAGAAACTAAAGCTTGTCATTATGTGCCTACAATTGTTGTGGGTTCAGTGTGAAAGAAATGCTTTAGAATTACTAAATCACAAGGCAGTAGCAAAGTTTTGTGAGGCTGTCTGTATACTGGCTACTCTCATTGCAATGCGAAGCTAATGACATCTACCCTTTGTTTTTTTGGTTGGTTCGCAACTCAATATTATAGCAAGCCAAGAGCCTGAAAGTTGTCTTGTTAGTTTAAGTTGAGTGCAGTAGATCATTATTGGAATGTCAAGATGTACACATGACATTTATATATCTTACATTGCGGGCTTTAAAATCTCTGGGTGCTTAGAGTGATGTCCTACATCATATGTCTAGGGTTACAAAACAATGCATCTAGTTATAAACAAGTTCTGTGGTCACCATTCATCTAGCTTTGGAAGACATGGTGCTTCATTGTGGCATGAAGATGGTACTGCCACACATTTTGAAACAGTTGCGTGGACAAAATTCTTGTATAGTTTTTCTTTTATTCTATTTGTCACACACTATTAAAATGTCGGTGTATTTAATGCACATAAGGAGAGTGGTTTTTAATTGTTTGGTGATTGGTTGAACTATGGGCCAAGCAGTAATTTTATTGAAGTTGCTGTTGATAGAGAGACATTGCAATGAAATTGTGATCGGAGAGCGCAAGATTTGGAGACTTTTTTTCCTGGTACAATTTTTTCTTAATTGACTGAAAAAAAATACGAGAGGCTGTCTGGTACCTTCAAATGGTGGCAAGTCAGTGGTGATAATCTTTTCGTAGTTCCTTGTGTAAACTTGAGTATGCTGGTGTAATACTTGACTTAAAGCTAAATGAAATAGTATGGTAAAAGCTTTTCCAGGTAGGGGCTTTTTATAGAAGCCCATAGATCTTCACGTATGGGACCATGGATTTCCATTGTGTTATGGTGGAAGAGCTTTTGGAGATTGTGAACTATGTAGGAAACAGACAGGATTGCGTACCTAAAGCATTACTTTGGGTTCTATTGTAAGAGCAAAACAAAAGAGTGTGCAAGGTAAATTTTTGGGTTGCACATTTTTGGTGTACCGGACAGTTTTTGCTAATGAAGATGAAATCTTAAATTTCATCAGTCATTGATTTTAGTTATATTCCATGTGGTGTTGTTTTTTCAATAAATCTGGCAGTTGGAAATGATATAAATACAAAAATTAACAATGAGAATAACATAAAAAAACTTTTGCTGTAACCACAAATGATATAAATACTACCTTTGTATTAGCTTTACTTGCGTCAATAGCAAATTTTTATGCATGCCTTGGTAAAAAAAGATTTGGTTAGGAGTATCAATACTGTCACATGAATCAATCTTGATCTTATAATAGGAATAAGAACAAGAGATCTTTCCCATTTGTTTGATTTTTTGGATGGTATGCTGTTGCTGGCGACATTCATAGAGATTTTTGCACTCTACATATCAAAAAGAGGAAAAGGAGTATGACGATAGATTAGTGGAGACCCATAGGGAAAGAGAACTCGGCACTGTTGAAGTGGCATTCAGTGCCTACCATTAATTAGTATCGTGGGTCCAAATGAATTGTTTTAAAATTTAGGGATTGGTATTAAAATGGGTCATAAATTAGGATTTATGGCATGCTTTGCGATGCTTCTGCGATGAGGCCAGATAAAGACACTAATTTGCATTTGTCTTGTTAACTAAGCTTATTGTCTGTTATTTGGCCTGTCTGACCATGCAGGTTGATTTGCTAGAGAAACAGAAAAAAGAGGCTGAAGAACAAGAGGCATCAGAAAAGTTTGATGATGAATCGAAACCAAGTGATACTGACCGTATTGCTGCAGGGCCAGTTTCCAAGAGTGACAGTGCCGATGAAAAACCTGACATCAATGATGTACCCATGGAAGAAAATCAGGTGAATGGTTAATGTATTTATATTCTTATTTACCATCCATATAGGGTGTCTTGTTTCAAAAGTCCATAAATTCCATATGGCCTAATTTGACACCCACAATTCACTTCTTAGCTTTCCAAAGGCAAGCATGCTCGGTATGCTGTTGCTCCACAATATACAGAAGTATTGTGTGAGGAATGTGATGGAATGTTCTCATTTGAAGTTCTTATCGCAAGTTTCCATCTAATTTTGGTTTGAACATGCTTCTATCTCAGGATGGTAATCAGGTGGTACGACAAGACCTGAATGAAAGCACTCTGGATTTGAGTCTAGGCCTGCTCTCTTGATGGTGACTTATTCAAAAGACCTGTCCAGAGATGGGCAGTTGAAAAGAGTGAAATAGAATGGTGTTGATACATTGCGGAACCATTTCTTAAGATTATTGACATACAGGATTTTTACCAAATGGTGTATTTTGTTGCGAAATTGGATACAATTTTCCCTATGATCTATTTGCCCGCCAGTTACTGAGGGAAAGGGTGTGAGTGGCAAATGCATTAACTTTTAGTTCATTTGAAGACCTGTACTGAGCTGATTGCATCTTGTAAGATGAAGACATCTATTTTTTTAATTATTGAACAATTGATTTTCCCCCTTCTATTTTTCTGGTTTTCTTGAAATGTCATTTGAGACTTGTGGTTTTGTATGCCCAAAGGTAAAACGATAGTCGATTGAATCTTCTGTTCCAAACATAATGTTAATGACTACTTTTTCTAAACTTGAAAGTGATGTTAGGATTGATCTATGAACGTGGTGGTTTCTGGTTTCTAGACCAACCACCATGAATTTCATCCGTGTAACTGCTTGGTAAAACTTGGATTGATGCAGGCAGGACTGATGTGCGCACAGGCGGTCTAAATTTAAGGAAAAGCTACTGGTGGATCTTTATTACATTTCTACTTCTATAGATCTCTTTCTTGTTATTGATCAATCAATGCATGAGCCAGTGAGAGGTTTTTTCTATTAATTTTTTTTTCCTTTTAATTTCATGTATGTATTGAATTCAACGATTTTAATTAAAAATACATGAAGGGAGCAGGAGATGATCTCAATCCGTTTTTATTATTGGAAGGCATGCTAGATAGACGATGATAGCTGGTTGAACCTATGCGACTCCAGGGACAACAAAAATTGAACGATTGAAGAGCAATTTACGAAGTAAGATTTTACAGTTGCTCAAACTAATAAGAACTGCAAGTTATTCACTGAAAAGGAAATAAGCAACAGATAGCACTTGTGGTTATCATGGCTTTAAAAAGCACAACGAAATCTTCTTCCACTTACCAATTGCCGTGTCCAAATCACAGCTAAACCAAGCCTTGCGAGAAGGCAGAGTGGCTTCCTTACAGGAGATTCAAAGTAAGATTATTCCTTTGCAACCGCAGCTTCTGCCTCAGAAAAGTAATCATGCCTGGAGATGTAGAAGTGGTTATAAATCTTTAATGGCAATAGCTAAAATGATTCATTAATTAAAGAATTCAAGCTCTGCTTCCTGTATTTTTCTACTGATTTGGCACATGCTTGTTGCTCCCATAGAAAGATTTACAGCACAAGATTTGATCACAAAAGATATAGAAATGGAAGTGGGAAATTCAAGACGAGCCATAATTTTTCAATTACGAAACACAAGTGATGTGCATGGTGGTGGTATTATTCCTAGGAGATGAGAGGAGCTTGAATGGGGCAATCTGGTGCCTTGCCCAACTTATCTCTCATCTTTCCAGTGTTGATGGAGATCTATTCATCAAACCCAATCAAGTTGATAGGAGGAGTATCTTCTTCCTTCTTTTTAGTATTTTCTGCTATGAATACCAAGGTTATTTTCGATAAAGAACAAGCTTAAAAATCCAAAACAGAATTCTCCTCTGCTACGTTTCTTCTTTGTTAAAAAATCCATTGCATTTCACTGAATAATAAATACCACATCTTCCATTTAATTTCTGGAGGTTCCCCATTTTATATTAACCAGCACTGATAGATTCCCAGAAAGGTATCGTATTCCTCCTATCCAATCATAATCACGAATAAAATTCAAGATTTTCCAATGAAGGCTCATTCGCAATTCATAATTCAGTTGTTGTGGTAGCATGAATATCCAATGCCATCCCTCCTGGATTCATTTTGTAAATCAAAACCCACAGAATCCTGTTCTATATTTCAAATTATTTGGTGGACCGAAGAAAGAAATATATTGCCGCATTGCTTGCCTTCCCTGTTCAATGGCCTACCCATACCTGCCGGCCGACTTCATCTCGTCTAGAGTAGACAGCAGTCATCAGCGCTTCCTCCTTTTACTTTTCCTTCCCTTGGCCCAACCAATTAAACAACATTCACAAAATACCCTCAGCCGACGTCGTTTATGAGTTCCCTATAAATATAAATAAAGCAGGCTATTTTATCAATCTGCGGGCCCCTCCTCCTAGGGAGAGACTAGAGGAAGAGAGAGAGAAAGGAGGACAGAAAAGAAGCGAGGAGTGGACTATCTATCGCAAGGGAGCACACAGCAATGGATTCCCAGACGCAAAACACATCTCTGCAGCGCCTTCAAAACGTCGAAAAGGTAATTTATTTGTTTAATTGATTTGACGACTTGAAATCTGGTTAGCAGAGATTAGTTATTTGTTTTGGATGGGGGCAACAGACAGTGGTTAGGGTTTTGGAGGTAGCAGGAGCAGTAATGGATGAGCTTTCAAATCCAACAGGTCCTCGAAAAGAATTCATCAACAATCATTGCCGTGACTTCATGCAAATGATCAAGGTCTAACACCTTCTTCCTCTCTTTTTTTTAAAATTTATTTTCTTTCAATTATTATAATTTAATTGCTGTAACGAGCAGGATATTCAGTTTACTTTGAGGAATGAAATAAAAAGTGCTTGTGAGTATCGTCCCTTCGAGAAGAGTGATTACACTTGTAGAATCTCTAATGAAATCTGTCTCAGCAAATTGGAACACATCCTTTCTCAATTGGATCTCATCACCCAAACTATCACTCCTCAATACCACCATGCCCATGATTCTACTGCTTCCTCTCCCATGGATTTCTAGGTACTCTCTATCTCCCTGGGCTCTCACCTTTACTTGCTTCTTTCCCTCAATGCAATCTTTATTTTGCAGGTCTTGGAGAGGAGATTCTACTTTCTGGTTTTTCCAATATCTGTAAGCATGTGCCTTTGACTATGCTGATTGTTTCTTGATCATCAGCTACTTCACATGTGGGGTCTCAATGTTGTCAAACAATCACCCTTGTTCTTTTGTTACTGCCACCTTATCTAAACCTCCTGTTTAAATTTTCTTCATCTATCTATCCACTTTACTGTAAGTTTTCATCTTAGACATATGTGCTAGCTCCTCGATAGACTAATGAGCTTTTTTCATACATTATTGGCGTGTACTCATTTATTTATCTATTCCATTTCTGATATTGATTTTTCGAGTTGCCTAAATTTTTCAAGCAAGCTCACCTTGTCTTTCCCGGTTCTTTTGGTTGTCCATTTGAATATAAGAATCATTTGTTTATACAAATAGCTAAAGAGTGTAAATTAACTAATGATGATTGTCATTCAATTATCCTTTTCTCAATATTCTCTAATACTCTATGTAGTAACAACAAATTGACGACTTTAGGACTCCCCAGCATTTAGATGTAATTCCAGTTAAGTGTGGGGCTGCTCTGAGCTGACACGCACGGTGGGGGGAGGGGGACAATGCACATGATAAAACCTTTTGCAAATCATGGGGCTAGCTGGAGATTGTTGGTGTTTGGGTTCTAAGAAAATGAGATTGGGGATCACAATGCGGACGATGAAACCTTTTCGGTTGCAGTTATCGCTCTGCAAGAAATAGCTTTATGGCCTTGTTGCAGCCGCTGCAAATCATGGGCCGGAGATTGTTGGTGTTTGGATTTAAGAAAATGAAAGCTAGTATTTGGTGAGCCAAGTTTTGTAACCATCCAAGAGATATGCTACGTTTGCGCTGTCACATGTTTGTTTCTATCAGCAGAATAGCTCTGAAACTTGCTTATATCTGCGTATTCATTTCATGGAGCAAGGTGAGCCCGTTTTGGTACCCCTTTTTTTCGTGTCAACACCCATTTCATGGAGCAGAGCACGCGTTACATCAAAACTCACATGGCATTTTGAAATATCAGAAGGCCCTTTTGTATGTAGGTGCGAAACCGTCTTGATAAGGTTAGTCATCCAGCCCATCTTGTAGAAAGCCAGACTCGATTGCTCGAGGCCTTTGTTGTATGGATGGATGCATGCAGTTAGGGCTGAGCATTTCCGGTTCGGTCCGGTTTTAAACCAAAATAAACAACCAAACTGAATTATTTTTTTTAATTTTTTGAACCGAACCGAAAACCGGTTCAAACCGATTAATTTCGGTTCGGTTCGGTTCGGTTTTTTTCCATTCCAAACCGGTTCAAACCCAATGGTCCTCTACCAACACTGTTCATCCTCTTCCTCCTCTGGAATATAAGAACCCGCCTAAAAAAGAAAAATAAATGTTGGCCTCTATTAGAACCATCAACACAACCAAATCCAATCCACATTATAGATCTGGTTGTCTACCACAAATCCTATTTTATTTCAGTTTTCTTCACCCCACGATGCGTCATTAATGTTAAGAAAACTCATCACCAGATCCAACAAAGGGAAAACCCAAAAACCAGAGAGGGGAAGAACAAGAAACAACAAGAAAAGGAAAGAGAGGATCGGGGTTCCATCCACCAAATCCAACAAAAACAAACAAAGGGAAAACCCAAAAACCAGAGAGGGGAAGAACAAGAAACAACAAGAAAATGAGAGAGAGGATCGGGGTTCCATCCACCAGATCCAACAAAAACAAACAAAGTCATTGTTGATTAATCTATGCTTTCTCAAGAACCTGTGCTTTCCAGGAAGAAGCCACAGCAAGACAAAAGTCTCGTAGATGGTAGAGGGAGAGGAGAAAAATCAATGTGGAGAGTAAAGTGAGAAATGAGATATGCAGAGAAGGGAGGGGAGGGGAGGGGGGCGGCTGATGGGTAAATGTTATTTAGGGTTAGAAAATATTCTATTTATAGTTGTTTTTTTTTTAAGTGGTGCTGGTTGAACCGGTTCGGTTCGGTTCAATCGGTTTCAGACTTTAGAAACCGAAACGTAACCGAACCAGAATTTTTTTGTGATTTTTTAATCGGTTAATTCGGTTTTTTTTTTCGGTTTGATTTTTTCAGTTATTTTTTTCTGATTTTCTCGATTTAATCGATTTATCGGTTTTTTGCTCACCTCTACATGCAGTCACTAGTTGGGTGCCTCTCTCAACCTAAAAAATGAAATGGGTACTTCTCTTCATTAGAAGGCTTAATAGTTAATAAATCTCAGGGGCCTTGATAAATTGTAAACTGGTGAGAGTGAACCCATAGGACTGGTTTCGTTGTTGGGGCAGAGTGAGTGTATAGCAAGAAGACCATGGCACATCGACCCAGTGAGGATCTTGCTCGGTCCAGAAAGGGTTCTAATAGCCCAAACTATTACACAACAGAGAAAAAAGAAAAAAATGGAGACACCTTTGATGCAAGTGCATTCAGCTTTGGTTGCAGCCAGGTTGTCTCTTCAAGCTCGGTGAGTTCCTACGGCATCAATCATGAGACCCGAATATTCTTCTCTAAAAGCTCCAAGCCCTTGTCGCTTCTTCGTATGCAACCATGGTCCAAATAGCATGCTAACCATAACGGTTTTTGGACTCAACTAAACACATCTTCACCCCCTCGACGTGATGGATTCCCTCTGAATATGTGCGCTTTTTTTTAGCGAAGTAGTGATGGAGGGTTTTTTGTTTTGGTAGGAATAGAAAAGAAAATTTAATCATTTATGGTTATTTTTATTATATAAAAAACTAATTAATCATATCATCTAAACTTTTAATTTAAATACAGATTTTTATAACTATGGAAAATAATAAATTTGGAGAGAAAAATGCTTAACGGATGCAGCCGTTAAGTTTGGGTCACCATGGAAGACCAAAAACAATGCACCAGCTTCTGCTGACACTGACAACAAGAAGAAGGCCAATAGCAATTTTTTCATTGACCCTCCTCTTGAGCACTGCTGTATTCTTCATAGCAGGTCCAGCCCAAAAACCCATATTTCTTCTTCTTCTTCGTCTTCCTCTTCTCAAACCATGGCTGCTTCTCGTCGCTTTGTACCATGGCTTCATGGACTGGGTGACTCGGGCCCTGCCAATGTACTCATCAAGACTCTCTTTACTTGTCCTGAATTTCGTACCACCAAATGGTCTTTCCCTTCTGCTCCCATTTCCCCTGTCTCCTGCAATGTAAGCCCCACACCATATTCTTACATGCATTATCATCATATATTATTTTTTTTAATTAATGACTTATGTGAAATTTAACTAATTCTACATATTTTAAAATTAACGAGATTCAAACTGATAACCTCTAGGAAACAAATCCAGAGTCTGTTTTTGTTATTATTAGTTGTAGAGTTCAGATTTAATCTAGTTTGATGGTTTCTGCTGGTATTGGTGAATCTGAGTGAACTTTTTTAGTTATTGGGCCTTCATTGTTATGAGTGACATCGATTTTTTTCTTTCTTTCTTTTTGATTGATCTCTAATCTGTTGAAAATATTTTTACAGGCCCTTATTAGCTGATAGCGTTTGTATTTTCTAGACTGATAATGGCAGAGGATCGTGGTCAATTGCTTGTGAATTAACTTAGAATGATTCTGTGAACTTGTGAGGTAGAGTATGCTAGCATTTTTTAATATTGGTTGAGGATTCACAGGGAGTGGAAGATAGAAGGTTGGAAATTTGATGTCTTTTAGTCAATTTATGAGCTGTTAGTTTGGTGGCAGGGAAGAGAAAGCATAAGGTGAAGCTACCAAAAAGAATTAGTGTGAAAGGAAATCATGAGAAGTCTATTTTAGTGCTCTGAGTTTTCAGTAATGCACAAGATTCATTGCTTTTGGAATTTGAGATTGGACTGCACATTGAATCAGCAGATAGAATGCAGCGAGTCACCTGAAACAAACCAATTTAATGGCACAATTCACTAAGAGTTTAAGAATATCACATCATGTGGTACTTTATGCTGGTCCTTCCCTTTTTATTCTTTACACTGTTTTGTCACAATCAATCTGTTTTGTGATTGGTCATGCCAATTATATGGCTCATCACTTTTGGGTATTGGTTATTTGGTTTAGTTCCTCTTATGCTTACATGCCTTGTATAATCATGTGACTGTTTGTTGTTTTTCTTACAATCTTATTAATTTCGGTGATTTAGTTAAAGAGTAACTATTTCATTTAGTTAGGGATAATTGAGGTCAGGGCTTGTTCAATTCAGCTAATCTCTGACTGGTGATTTGAATGGATTTTATAGTTAGACAACTCGATCATTGTTATGGGTTTGGGGTTTTTTGCATTCTAAGGAATTGATTTGCTTTTTCGTGGTTCCCTCTTTATGTGGTTTTGAATAATATTTTCATAGGGCTTTATATGAGAAATTTGCTGAACTCTATGTGTGTGCAAAATTGTTTGAAATAGCTGTTGCATGTTTGTTCAAAATGGTTAGGCTGGTTATGGAGGAGAAAGGCAAGAAAATCTCTGGGCAGCACACATTCTCTAGAATTTCTCTTAGATTCGAACCCTGGCCTCTAACAGCTGCCTTTTCTTCCTCGAGGGGATAACTCCCAATTGGTGTTGTTGCTGTTTCATTACCAATGGTTTAATTCTGTTTGTTACCAATCGCTTATCAATTAGGAATGTCATCAGATGAATGGCGTGATATACAATATTTATCGTTGTCGATACTGATTCATTAGAATGTTGGAATTTGGTGGGGATTTGACAAGGACGAGAAGTGAAAAGTCTGGAAATGCCATGTCTTTTATCAATTTACTTGTAGGTGGTTGTTTTAATCGTAACAAATGGAGAGCACAAATTGAACCTAACAAGAAGAGTTAGTGGAAAAAGATGTCACCGGGGAACCTTCTTTCGTTTTAGGTACTGTGAAGATTACATAGGACATTGGATCAGATTCATTGCTGTGATTTCCCAGAAACAAATTAATTCTTCATTAAGGGTTCAAGAAAATCATATCGTGTGGTACTTTCTGTGTGTCTTTCTTTTTTGTTGCTCTGTTTTTGTTACTTTATTTTTCTGCTTTATGATTTTTCAGAACAATCAGGTGGATTACCACTCTTAAATATTGATGTATTTGATTTACCTCCACCTTCATTGTTTTTGGTCACTTTTATCTCCAATTTATAATCCCCTTTTGTTTTTTGGGTGAAACAGGTTTTAACATAGTGCCCATATATGTGGTTTATTGATTATAGAGTTTCAGATCATATTAATCTTCCTAATTTCCTTCTTTTGGTTGCTTAATGTACCCTTGCCCCCTTCTTTTCAAAATTTTTAATTTTTATTCATGTATACCAATAGATGAGCTCATTGTGTATGCAACCTTACAAGTTGTTCATTTTAACAGTGAGATATTTTCAAATTTCTTGCTTCATGCAACCCAGTTCTCTACTAAGTAGTCTCTGGCTTGTCCTTGTAGATGGCGCTAAAATGCCATCATGGTTTGACATCCACAAGATACCTGTGACAGCTGTAAGAAAGTTTTCTACATCTTTTCAGATTGGTCTCTTCTTGATCCCAATTCTTCTGTCTTATCTTGTAACATTTAACCTTTGCATTGGAAAACACTTTGTTTTTTTGCTGGAAATAAATGGTGTTCACAATGGATTTATTGTTAATTCTTGTGGTTGGATATTTCTTTTCCTTGATTTCTGCAAATTTGCTAGTAGTGAAAGCAAATGTGTCTTCCGCCTATTGTTCTTCTTCTTATGTATAACCAGCCAACTCTCCATCTTTTCCTAAATAAGCTGGAAACTCTTTGTATAGCATTTCTGTGATAAGCTTGTATATTGTTGCTGCCTGGTGTTTCTGCATCAACTTTTGATTGTTCGCAGGCCAAATTATCTTAATCTTCTGATACTGAAAGAATTGACCTATGATCTTTTGATATTGTAGCTGCAGCTTGATTGAATTATTGCCCCTATATTAATGCCTATAATATCTTTTGTTTCTTTGTTTGTTTCTGTTTTAAAATACTAAATTCTGTGCTGGGATGATACACTCACAGAGTACCCATTTATGGAATAAGTTATGCAAGCCTTATGCGATGTTGCGTGATAAAGAAACACAATAGTTTATTTATCCATTTTCTTTTTACTCAAATCTTGAGACGATCCTTACAGTACTTTCCTCAAATATCCAAGATGAAAATGCTGGTTGCTTTTGATGCCATAACAGATAAGTTGCGGATTTTGTGTGTTGTAGTTAAGTTTGTTTTTTCAACATCCTTCAGGATTCTCCAAAATATGAAAGCGGTTCGTTGAAAGCTGTTCGGAATGTGCATGCAATAATAGACAAGGAAATAGCTGCTGGGACAAATCCTGAGAATGTATTTGTGTGTGGATTTAGCCAAGGAGGTCTCTTTACCGACACCACTTTGAAAAATGATTTTGTTTTTTTTGGGGGACTCTCAGATTCTAACGTCTTACAGGTGCCTTGACCTTGACTAGTGTTTTGCTGTACCCAAAAACTTTAGGAGGTGGCGCAGTCTTCAGTGGATGGGTTCCCTTTAATTCTTCTATCATGGAACAGATTTCAGCAGATGCAAAGAGGGTACTTCCAGCGATAAACACAAGTGCTATCAAATCTCAGAGTTGGAAAATGTTGATTCCCCAGAATTCTATTCTAATATGGTTTCCACTGCTGTCATCATATTTCTGTGATAGGAATATCATATTTCTGTCATCGTATTGCCAGCTACCTTGATCTTAGTTACAACGTGTATCGCTATCCAATTGACTTGTAATTAGGAATATCACTTCTTGGATTTCATAAGATTAATCCAGCTTTCAACTGCGTGCAGACACCGATTCCGTGGTTGCATGAATGGCTGAGCGAACAGTTTTGTTTGAAGCTGGACAAACAAGGCCTCGTTTCCTTGAACAAGCTGGTATAAGCTGCGAGTTTAAGGTGATATATCTTGATCTCTCAAATTTTTCTGTTTGTAATCATTCAATGCATGAAAACCTTGGTTATCCGAAATTGTACTGGTTTATCCTGGTCCTGGTCAGTCAATAAGCAACGAGGAGTTAAAATACCTGGAATCGTGGATCAAGACTCGTCTGCCAAGTTCTTCATAGAACTTTGGGTACTGTTGGACTTGCATACGTTTACTGTCATAGGTCTAGGACCTTTAGGAGAGCCTGTCACATGTTTTGGGGGGGGGGGGGGGGGGGATGAGATATTATGCATGTTGTGGCAAAATGATTCCAGTTTGAAGCAGTCAACTACGGAAACATTCTGAGCATTTTCATTTACTGATGGTGGATGCTGTATTTCTTCAAACTTTTCTTCCGTCGACTTTTGTGGGTTGACGGGGTCATAAAATAAAAGGGGAACGCAAGTTAGTGGCTTGAATTGAATCATGCTCCAATTGAACTGAACTGTAGTGAAACAATCCTGCTCAGGGATGGACTTGCATGGAAGGCAGGAGGGAATTGATAAGCTGGCCCCAATTAGAGCTTGCGGTCAAACTGTTATGCCAAGACTATGGAAGTGCAAAACGCGAAGGACTCACCAATCCAAGACTCGGCTGTCAACAAATTTCATGGAAGCTTGTTATCACTTAATAAACCATAAAAAAAAATTAAAAAAAATTCGAACATGGTCAAACCGTCCAAAAAGTTTAAGCCCAGATAAGGTAAAGTTAAGATAGGAGTTTTTTTTTTTTTCCAAACTTGCATACGTGTAAAAATTATTTCCAAACGAGCATAATTCAAAGTGATACACACGTCACGGCTAGTAGGCTCAGATTTTTCTGTTGTGGACGCGAATGGTACACGCAGAAGGAGGGTGAAAATTATTTGTTGGTACGTATAAAAGTGACAACAGGTGAGCATGTCACGTGACTTACTTAGAATTTGAGTTAGTTTTTAGTTTTTTTTAAAGAAAAATTAGCCCTAATCTGACCATCAATGCCACCAACTCCAATTAATTGAAAAGTGGCGTGTATAGAGGGACATTGAAGGGAGTAGACAGGAACCAAAGGCAAGGTCCCATCACATCAGTACTTGCTGCTTACTTTCTGTCTTATGATTCACTCAAACTCGGAGTACCGAAGACAGTACCTCTCTCCTTCATCTGACAAATATATAGCACTGCCCACACACTAACTTGTACTCCTCATGTCCCTCCAAAACTATGTCACCAACCCCTATGCTATCATAGTGTGTGAGGGTGTTTTATAATAACCTCTCCCCTTCATCTTTTCAAGGTCTTTTAACTTCCAGTCTTTGCCTCTGCTAGATAACCCCCCTCCCTTCTCTGCTCCCCTCCCCTCCCCTCCCACAGCATCCATTCTATCCAGCGTATCAGCTATGAAGAAGCTATACCGTAAAGGCAAGGTGCATCCATCAACGCCAGTAATATCAGACCACCTGTCCTTTCTTCCGGTCACCATCCTTGCCCTCACAGCTGCTCTCTCCCCAGAGGACAGAGAGGTCTTGGCCTATCTTATCTCCTGCTCAGGCAATAACAATATCTTCTACAGCAACTGGTCCAATATTAATAGCCGCAAGAGTAGTTGTAACCAAAAGACAACTTCTTACACCAAGAGCAGCAGCAGCAGCAGCAGTCATGACCACCCTCCTATGTTCAACTGTGATTGTTTTAGGTGCTACATGAGTTATTGGATTAGATGGGACTCGTCTCCTAACCGGCAGCTCATTCATGAGATTATTGATGCTTTTGAGGATTGGTTATTGAAACAAGGTAAGAGTAGTGCTACAAGCGGCAACAAGAACAGGAAAGACAGGAAAAGGAAGGGAAACAGTCGAGGTTCTGGTGAGTTGATCAAGAGGCCAGAGTTGCGAATGAAGGACAAGCAGCTGGATGAGTCTGATTCAGTGGATGGAAATAGCAGTGGTAGTGGTGGGAGTGGAGTTGGTGGTGATGGTGAGGAAGGGACAGAGAAGGGGTCTGTCAGGAGGCTGGTGAGCTTCATCGGGGAGAGGATTTGGGGTGTTTTGGGTTAGTGAATTAGATCGAAACAAAAATGGAAAAGGCCTGGTGGATTTGATTTGTCGTAGAACCTGCAGGCTACTTTTCTGACATTTCAATGTAAGATCATAAAGGGAAGGTTCTTCTTCTTGTTGTTTTAATTTCCCATCTTTTTTCTAATTTATAGTGTACAAATATGGTGGCTTAGTTCTGAACCCATCAACAATTTTGATGGTTTTTTTTCCTAGCGAATTCACATACTACATCTTTATCTAGCTAGCCTTCTGATTTACTTGATCAAGTTAGGTGGTGGTTCTCATTGGTATTAGTAGTTTTTGTTAATTAATGCTTAATATTAATCTTGGAGTTCACTGCTCCATTCAACATTCAAGAATTTGATTTAAGAGGAAAACGATTCGAGAATCAACCCTCTTCCTTTTTTACCATTACATTTAGAGAGTTTTCACCCAAAAACGGCATGCAAATCCATGAAATTTAACCTGGAGAGGCATGCCTTGGCAAATGGTTTCCAAGTTTGTAAATTGTGTGCTGATGGCAGAGATGCTAGGGCAAGTGTGATTCCGTGAGTGATTAATAAAAGCCTCCAATCAATGAAGAGAGCTTTATAGGTAGCTGCTAGCTAGGCGGTGTGAGTGGGTGATGTTTGCCTTGCTGGTGGGAACGGAATGGAATAAGTAGGTGTCATCGTCGTAATCGAGGTCGGCCAAAGCATGCCAAAAGAAATCTTCGATTAAAGCAAAGGGAAATGCATGGTCTGTAATTAATGGTTATTGCCTTGAATGGATGGATCTCTTTTTCTAAAAAAAAAAACGAGAAGAAAAGAGGTCAGGCCACCCTAATCCCCACCATTCGTGTCACCACTCCCGTCCAAACCTCTTTTCGGTGTTCCCTATGGCCAATAGTGGCATTCCCTTCTTCTTCTTAATTTCTACCCTCGGACCTTGTGAACCAGGCCTAGAGCCCAAGAAATTAATGGGTTTGGTATGTAGTTTTACACCACATGCATGCATGTTGATGCTGGTAATTAACTGGCATTTAGCAGCGGGTGCCTCCCCGATTGGAAACCCTAGCAATACTTCGTTGCGAAGCACCAATCACCATCTAAGATGGTGTCCTTTCGTATGCAGTGATGACTGGGTCTGTAACATGCTGCCTCCCTTCCACTACTGACAAGTCATTTCGTATATTTTTCTCAGTAAAGGAGAAATCAAAAGGATATCGGATAGCACACCTAACCATCCTTCCTTTTTTCCACCATGAACTATTTTTCAATGTAAGCATATATATATATATATATTCCACACCACGCTTGATATTAATTTTAGCTTTGGTGTGGGGAGGCATCTCTTGATAGACCAGCAACAACTAACAACCGGAAACATGAATGATTGGGTTGTAATGAAGAGAGAAACGAGAAACGTATCTTGATTTCATGGTGCGAGGGACCTGGTCAAGAGTCAATTCCAATTGTCATTTCCCACTGAAGCTCATCATGGCTTGTGTAATGGCGTCAAAAAGGTCTCTTTTTTGCTGATGATATTCGCACCCGCAGCTCTGTTTGTTTTCTCCGTATAAAATTGTTTTTAGAGTAATTTCAATTTAATTTCTTTAATTATTTTTAATACGCTGATGCTAATCGAGTCAATGAGTTTTATAACTGGAATGCGAATCTCTGCCTCCACTGTGTTTGCCCCTAATCTCTTCCCCTGGACATGCACACACCCCATACCTTAAATTATACTAAATGACTACCGCGTATTGCTTTTCAGATCTCTTTATTTTTAATTTCAGTATATCAGAATTATATTTTTTCCCAGCAAATATACTCTTAAAAAAAAAACGGAAAGTATTCAAAACATTTTCTTATAATTAAATTATACATGAAGTCGTCATAGCAAGTGGCTCTCAGTGATTTTTGAAGCGTGTTTGTTAATTGCAATCAAAAGTTTGAATTTATTTTGGAAATGGTAAAACAAGACCCGATGATACTCAAGGCAGTATCTATCTATCGATGACATGATGTTACACATTGACTCTCTCTGTGGGTAGGAATCAGTCAGTCAATACTTCGGTGAGAGTCGACGGCCACAAAGCAACAAGAAGCTCATCCACATTTACCTCACCTCCTTTATCAGCAGCTAATTCCATCGCAGCTTATCTTTGCTCCCATTTTTGTGTGTGACCCACCTTGAGATAAGTTAACCTGCCTGGTTTTGACTTGGTTTTCTGGCCTTATATTCAAAGGAACAAAGAGGGGTCACATTCCATACAAAAAGCCCTTCATAATTTACTACAGTTCATAGATCAAGCAGCTTGCATCTCCATCAATTTCCTTCGTTGGATAAGCCAACTTCTGGTCTCATCACAGTCAAAAGTTGAGAAATTCATGCATGCTTAGGATTTGAGGTTGAAGAACTAAATATTGTAATCTTCTCTGAAAAGGGTAACTCATGATGCCCATGCTCCTACTGCAAGTGTCATATCGTCCTGCTTTTCTCAATGGCATGTGACCAAGCTGCCTAAAAGGCTCTTTAATCGACTCAAAAGCATATTTACACCATAACCCATTACTGCATAGACCACCTTTTTTTTGTGTGGATTTTAATTTATTTCTCTTCTCGGTCATAAATCAACTCCCAACTACTTTAGTGAAGCAAAAAAATAAACAGTTATGAAGAAGACCAATATGGAGACAGAACATGGTCATCAAAAGCAACGGCACTATGTAATGTAAAGAAAGAATCTAAACTAGAGGATATGAAATTATTTAGAACGCATGGGAAACAACTAACAACTGCTTGGATGATGTTACCCTAGGACTACTGATGAGAAAATCATGGAGAAAAAACAAAAAAGAAAGAAAGAAGAAGAAGCAACAAAAATGCTGTAGGTATCAACTATTTTTATTTTTAATGGATGCTACTTGGACATAATCGATTTTCTATCATGATTTAGGGCTAAACCTAACTTTACTATTTGTATAGAAAATGATGATCAATTATTACGGTTGAAAAATGGTGGTATTAGGTGGAGTTTCCTATAACTGGATTGCTAGCTATCATAGTTCCAGCCTGCCTAACATTTCACCTGCTAGAAGGGAAGCAAGCCTTCAAATCCGGGATACAAACTGCAGAATTATTTATTCACAAGATCGACCCCTCGATGTAAAAGAAAACAATGATGTATGAGCTTAATAAATATTGAAAACAACATTGTTATTTATACATTAATGCCAGGCCTATGATTGAAGGATCTAAACATAAAGTTTATTTTTTTAAGCTTCCAAGGATGGTCCATAGCATACGTACAAAATAGATACACCACGTTATCGAACTTATAGCATCACAGCAGCATCCATATCCAGTACTCTATACCCTATAGAATTTGGCGTTCATTATAGTTCTTAGGAAGTGAGACAACCTTCTTTGGTCAATCCAAAGTTGGAAACTGGGACCCATTGAAAAAACCTTATTGATTGATATGCCTCCACCAGACCATAACCTCAGATGACTGGAAGAACATCGTGTGCAAGTGAATGGCTATAAAGGACTAGAGAGATGGCAATACCTTGAATTGGAGTCAAGCATGTACAGTTACAGATGAGCTCATGGATACACAGCCTTTCAAGCGTTCCAGAATGACATTCCGGTTGACAAGTCCCGAGTGTGAAGTAAGAGGAAGGCCCTCTTTGACACACTCATCGTACTTCTCCAAAGCAGAAACAATGTAACTGAAATCTGGTCGCTTGGATGGGTTGGCTGCCCAGCAGCGCTTTATCAAGTGTGCAAGTGCAGGCTGGCAACTAGCAGGCAGTGGAGGCCGCTCGTTCTGCCAAAGAAAAAAACTAGTTTAAATAAAGCTGGTGTGAAGCTGTCCTGTTATCCCAAGTTCTGATTAATTACATTTCAGGGAAAAAGCTGTTCTGGGATGTTACACCTAGCAGAGGTCCTTCATATTTCAAATGACCATCAGGTCATGTTCTTATGGTTATAGCCCCTAACATGACGAACCATGAGGTTCGGTTTTTATCAGCCTTCAACATGGTTCAATTGATGCCGACAAATCCTATTCTTGAATGCACAGATCAAATGTTCTTTCAGAGTACTACAGAGCGGTACAAGTTCTAACCAGTAACCTCATAGTCTTACCCCTAACACCAATGGTATTTGTCTGCAATTTAGATTCTTCATTGAAACAAATTTAACAGAGCATTAACTGTCAAGGTCACAGCGCATGACAGATGAAAAACATTCAATTTTGAAAACAGTAGTGCCAACAAGTAGTCAGAAGCCCAAATCTTTTTACAGTATCACGGGGAGAACAGAATTAATCTATTCTTCCCGAGGAGAAAATGTTTCAGATAAAGAAAGAAGATGATTCTGTTTACAAGCCTCAAGGATAGAGATCACTAGAGCGGAAAATCAACATTGTGTGACACACACTCTTCGAAACTTGTATTTCAAATTGCACTAATCTAAGCAAGTGCTGCCGCAGTAGTTATCAAAGAGATAGCCATATCAAGGCCAGCATTTTGCAGTGATTTGTTTATAGCTACATCTGGAACTGTTATTTCTCACCACTTCTAAGCTCTCAGAACTTTCACTTGTTAGGACTAGAAAACAACACCGTCCAATGTTATTCTTCAAAGACAAATACGAAATCAAATGGAGCCCTCTATTCATTATTACTGGTATTGGTTATCCAATGTTCACCAATGAGTGATTTCACAAATAAATTCAGATATCATCTTAATAGCAAAAATGAGTGCAAAAAGGATGTGTTCCTAAATAAGATATATATTTTGAAATTAGAAGATGATCAAAAGCATAGCTAAACTACAAGAACAGATAAAATCTCTTTCCTTCTCCTGCCAATTTTTTTCATGCAAGAGGAGACAATCTTACCATTTTAGATGATTTTTCTCTGAGATTATAGATCTCTTTGACCTTATAAACAGACGATTAACATGGGACGCTCCCACTGCTTCAAGTTCAGTATTTATTTTTCATTATGGAAACATCAAACTTTAAGAAACAAGAAAAGCATGCAGGAAAATCATTTTCAATGAAAGCTTGTAATTAGCAAATGCTTGTTGATGTGAACAGAAAAAATTTGCATACCTTCTCTGCTACAGCAAATGCAGCTTGCACAGGGGTCATTCCTTGAAAGGGAAGCAAAGCTGTAGTTAGTTCCCACAACACAATCCCAAAACTATACACATCAACTTTCCGAGAACAATGTTTCTCCTTGATCATCTCTGGTGCCATCCAGCGGTAGGTTCCCTTGTTCCCTTTGGTTTCTTGGCACTGTGTTTCTAGACATGATGTACCAAAATCAGCAACCTTAACCCGCATTTCATCATTTAGAAGCAAATTATTTGATTTCAGGTCTCTGTGGATGACTCCCTGTGAATGAAGATACTCCATTCCTCGTGATATATCAAGAGCCAATCTCAGAATTGTTTCTGTTGAAAGTGAGTATGGCTCTTTCTTGTTGAGATACATCCTCAGAGTTCCTTGTGACATGTACTCTGTGATGATACAGTACACGGGTGGCTTTTTACAAGCTGCAATGAACTGTAAAGAAGGCAGTTAGCCATCTTGCTATAAAACGTTCCAATTTTGATAAGCTATCACAAAGTGACAATGAGATCAGTTATTAATGGAACATGCTTCCTCCACCTAATGGCAACTGAATAAATCAAGATCACTGCTATACTTTGTTCTAAAGCATCAGTAGCATGAGAGATCACAAAATCAGTAAAGCTTCAGGTTGAGGTACGAAGAACAGACACGGATAAGAAATATGAGGTTGTTATCAAGCCAGTCCCGCGGAAATTTGAGGCTGTTTCCAAAAATCAGGTCACCCAGTATGACATCTTCCAAAGCTTGAAGACAACAAAGGATGAGAAAGAAAGTACACTTAATTAACAAAGCTTTCACATTGGAAAAGATTTCCTGCTCAAAATCAAATTACAAAATTAAGCATGTTAGACAAAATTGTTTTATAAAATTAAGAACAAGCACTTGTACAGAAAAAAAAAAGAAGTATCTAGCCAGTGCCAGGAACCACTGATTACATTTATCAAACAATACATAAATAAAAAAAACTAATATCTAATTGATAAGAATGCAAAACAATCTTAACAAAGTTTTCACATTGGAGCACAAAACCAAGCATGATAGACGCAAGAAACAGTTCCATCAATTTAAGAAGTAGCTATTTCATAGTTTAGAGATCAAAGAAATGCTGCAGGATTCAATTATTACGTTTAATTATTCATTAGCATGCTAATCACATCAACTAAGCCATTAATAATTAAAAAATAAATTCTTTTGCTTTTAATTAAATTGGAATGCAAAACCACACATACCTGCACTATATTGGGATGAAAGAGACGCGAAAGCAGAGCAACTTCACATTTGAACTGCTGTTCAAGGAAAGCTCTAGTCTCCTCCTTTTGGGTTGGAATTCTCACCATTTTGACAGCAACCGCTCGCTGCTTGTAAATTCCACGATAAATCCTACTATGAGCTCCAGAGGCAAACTTGTTGCCTATAAATAACTGCGAAAGGTCAGCAGTCCATTCCTCTTGGTCCTCCTTTGATGCCTCCCAAGTCTCTACATTCTCAGATTCCAAAATCATTGACCATGACTCCAAACTGTCAAATCTCTTCCTCTCCAAGTTCTCCATTTCAGAATTCGAATGGGATTTTGACGAGGAAGAGATTTTTAATGGTTTGCTCTTCGATCTTCGAAGTCGAAATGCATGGAAACATGAACTCGCCATTGAAGAACCTCCCTTGTTGTGTTTGATATTAGCACCAAAGATAGGGTGTGTTTTTTTTTTTTGAAAGACGCAAAAAAAAAGTGTCAAAACAAACAATCAAAAGGAGCTTTCCTCCTGAAAGTGTGAATTGATTTTAGAAAGTGCATGAACTGATTCAAAAACATGGGTTCTGTAGAAAATTGAAAAAGAAAAATGGGTTTTCATGAATTGATCAAAAACAGTACAAGAAACAGTCATGCACACATTCATCAGGTTTTTTAGTACATGAAAAAACCAGTCAAATGACGACTTTCCATGATGAAAATAGAGAATATAACTACTGAAAAACAAACAAGCAAAGGCAATGGAGTTTCATGACATGAAGAATTGGAAAGTAAAGAAAAGATAAAATTCATGAAAATGCAGGGGTGTTATTGTTGCAAAAAAGGAAAAAAAGAGAGAGAGAAGAGAGTTTTTCACGGCAGGGTCAAGAGATTAGGTCGTTTGGCAGTGGAAAGATAGATGAATTCAAAGCAAATATTTCAGGGGGGTCTCGTGACTGCTCCGTTCAAAAGTAAAGGAAAAGGCCTTTTAGTTTCTTGAGATAGCTATAGAAGCAGAGAGAGAGAGAGAGAGAGAGAGAGAGAGAGAGGGCTTTTTTCTGGACAGAATCCAACTCCTCTGTTTCTGCTGCGTCTTCCTTGCTTGTTTAGTTTTTTATCATCATTAATGCTAAGTGGCCACAGTTGCAGAGATTGGGTTTCGATCATCATATGAGATCAGATGATCCTGATTGATAAACATCATTACTCCACTTCTTCAAGCAAATCCTTGCATCCCCATGTTAGGATATTGAAAAACTCAGACTTTAGGATAGATTCCATCTTTAAATTACTACTATTTATGTACCTCACACAAGTGGCATTTACAGGTGGGCAACCCTTGATAGGACAAGTGGCGCATCATTCACCATCTGACACCACTTTCTGTTCTCAACTATGTTCTCTTCTTTCGGAGGATATGGTCTTCGCCACAAAGATTTCATCAGAGACAAACAGTTTTCAAACATTCAACGGCGTGTTTTGCCGGGCGGTTTACGCTGAATTAAAAAAAAAAAAAGGTATTTTGTAAATTAATTGCTACCGCAGATACCATCTCATGAAGGTTAAATAATTGATGATAGACTCGTATGTTATGGTCTCTTATGAGTACGATCAGGTGATGTAATGGATGTCTGAAACTGTTCTTGGCTTAGGATTTAAGTTAACTATGGATTTCTATTGTAAATGGATCAGTCGATATGATATGAAAATGAATTCAATTAACGTAGGCTCTAAGCCAAGGGCTATATTGGCAACGGCTTTCGCAGTCTGCATGTGATTTGCAACGGTAAACGATGTTACGTCCCATAGGCGAAGATCTTCTCATCTAACACCACTAGCTAGCAAGTGGCATGCGAGATAATTAGTTCATACTGATGAACATATATTTCACTTCATATTCTGATTTTATTTTATTTTATTCATATTTTAGCTAATGTTTTTCGATTTAATTACGCTACTTCTCAATTAACTCTACCTAAAATTCCCACGTAATTTGGAAGAAAGAAAGGAAAGGACCAAGTGCATATACCTTGGATAATAATGGAATTGTACTCGTGCTTGCCAGACCCATGATCACCACTTTATTCCAAGCCATTGGAGCTTGTATTAATTTGAGGTGGAGTTTAAAAAACAAATTAATTAAAAGTATAGCTTCTCTTTCG
The DNA here is from genome assembly GCF_951802175.1 of Populus nigra. Classification (NCBI taxonomy): domain Eukaryota; kingdom Viridiplantae; phylum Streptophyta; class Magnoliopsida; order Malpighiales; family Salicaceae; genus Populus; species Populus nigra. Next base: position 22,312,746 of record NC_084858.1, on the reverse strand, counting down.
TTTTATTGTGGTACAAGTATCAAAGAATCAAAGCAGGAGTTCTTCTCCCCTCCATGATTGGCTTATAAGCTAAGTCTACTAGTATTCCATGAGTGTATAGGATAGGCACTGTGAGCATAGAATAAGGTTAAGCAACAAGGACGTCGTTGTCCAAAAAGCAATGAAAGGGACTTGCCCACCTCATTAATTCTCAAACTCTCTTTCACACACAGAAGTATTCCTTTCCTATCTTTTGATCAGAAACAAAGGGAAAAGATTTTATGATTTGTATCATAGTGCCAAAATAAGTTGTTCGTCAATTTTACTTCCTTTTCTATTCTAGCTGCACAGTTCTCATGAAACAATTAAGATTGATGTGGATGGTCATTGAAAAAATCTCTTGCCCATGCGCGCAGTTGCTTCTCAACTCGTATGGAAGTGTATGGCCAAATCCATTTGCGACCCCAGATTGATACAATCCTTATTGCAAGTGGTGGCTGCTTGCCTTGTCTGTGTCAGCTATTCTGCCATTGTGGACTGGATCGGTCCTGGGATAGTGCTAAGGAGTCAAAACGTGTTTGCAATAGAGCTCGCCCTTTCATTTGATGTCAACACGCCGGGGCAGGACCAATAAGAAAGGATAACAATTCAATTTGGGCAGCTTGAAGAAAGGTGCAAATATCACTTCTAGTGGCCCGAAGCCTGGGGTGCTGTTGATAAGCTTAGATCAAGATGCAATGCTTCTCAAATCTTTCTTCTTTTTAGGTTTGAGGCCAGACGCCTCTGTGCCAAGTCCAGCTAGCTTGACCTTAGCCCAGGAATGACAAATTAAGGGATCCGTCGCACTAGACCTACGACCATCATTATTATTAAATTGTTAAAACTCATACGCTACCCTACCAAGACATGATAAATATGTCCTTGAAATCATCCAAAAAACCTATGTATTGTTCAGAGTCTAAACCTCGTGTTAATACATACAACTACTGCAAAATCATACCTTCCATTTCCAACAATGTTGGCGGAGCGTAGCAATGGCAATAATAATATTGTGTGCCTATTAATTAAAATCATGTTGGCTGAGCTGAAAGTGATTCTATTACCACACTTAAAATCCCGTTTGGTACTGGAGAGATTGCGGTTATATTTGCCTTTGAGTGTAATCCCTAATTAACAGCACAAGAACACAAACAGCAAAGCCCCACATAAAAAGCTAGCTATCGCTAATTAAATGGAGGGTTGCAAATGAGATTTGCAAATGACAACATATATGATCACGGTAGAGAACCAATAATGTGATAGTTTTGTTTGGCAAAAATGGCTAAGCACAAAAGGAAGTATAGAAAAGAATCTGGTGCCATTAAAAGGGATAGTGGAGAGAAACAAGAGCACCTTGAGAGAGAGAGAGAGAGAGAGAGAGAGAGAGAGAGATACAATTACATAGCAATACAAATCTACTACAAGAAAACTACAGATTTCTTTTGTATTACGGTAGTTAGTTTTTATGATGGTTGCGGTTTTAAAACATAAATTTAAATATATATATATATATATATATATATATATATAAATTATAGTTTTTTTAACAAAGAATTATTACTGAATTAGAATTCTAAAAACAACAATTAATTGAAAAGGTCTCTCTCACACACAATCTTATTATTGACTACCTACAATAAAAGGGCATATATATAAATCTCCAAGTCTTATGTTTCCTTGACAGGATCTTGATAACGAACACTTAATATATATATATATATATATATATATATATATATATATATATATATATTAATCAAATTATCTCTTCTAAATCAAGGAGAAAGTGACCCCAGTTCTTGTAAATACATCATTTATTTTTATACGTGTGTGTATGTATATATAGAGAGAGGGTGGTCCTGGCTCTGAATCGAGAAATCCCAGCATCTCTCGATCGGAAGAGGAATAAGACTTGATTTTTCATAACGTGAGGTGGAGACCATCTTCCACAAAATGAGCCTACCTCCCCGCAATCAAGTTTTGATAAATTGGGTTATGCCATGCAACAATTATTACCCTTTTTTCCTCCTCGTGAGTGAGAGAATATATTAAAAATAAATTTTAGAATACTTTTATAAATAAAATATTAACCAAGAGACTTGGTGTCTGTTTAGTAATACAATGCTATGATGTTTTCAAAATATATATATCTTAATTAAAAATATATTAAAATATATTTTTTGAATTTATTTTAATTTTTAACATTATTACATCATATAACACCTAAAAAAACATTAATTTGATATTTTTTTAAATGAAAAATAATTTGAAAAATATTTTTAAAAACGTTACTAATTAAACACATCGAAGACTCACAAATTGAATGATTTCTTTCTTTACCTCCAACTCAAGCTCTTGGAAACAAATATTTTTTTGTCTTAATTTCGCTAATCTTGTGATTAAAAATAGATTATGAGATAAAAAATTCATAAAAATCGGAGTTTTAGAGTTTTAAACTTTAATGATAAGAAAGAATATCATCATCAAACTAATTTGCTCTACAATGTTTATGTCTATTTCCTCTGGTTATTAGTAGCACAAGTTTACATAGAAAATGAAGCCCTTAATTATTCCCTCTCATCATTTATGAATCAAGGGGCCGGGGACAAGAAAAGATGCAAAGATGGTATATATATAAGGCTAACGTAATTATCAGAGGAGGAGGAGGAGGAGGAGGTGCGTGGAAGGAAGCTAGAAAACAAAGAATCCTTTTGTAAAACGAAATGCTACCTTCTTGGACAGAACACGAAAATGAAACGACATGGACAAGAGTTTGTACATGATTTTCAAAGGTAAAAATCACCATCTTAATTAGAGATCGATGGGCCCTGCACTTTCTATCCAACACAGAACAAATTAATCGGGAGAGAGATGGAGTTTTCCTAATTGCGTCAATCTATGCTGGTTGCAACCATAGGAGCTGGCCCGAGTTATATTAGAAGTTGTTTGAACTTTTGTTTCTGAATTTTTTTAAAAAGAATATTTATCTTGAAAAAATATCAAATTAATATTTTTTTAGTGTTGTTTGATGATTTTAATATGTTGATATTAAAAAAAAATATATGTAAAAAAATTATCTTGATATATTTTCAAACAAAAATTATATTTGAAAGCATATCGCACCACAATTCTAAACACACATATTATTTTGATGTATTTTTAAATAAAAATACTTTGAAAAATAATTTCTACTACACTCTCGAACACTCACTTAGTTCATATCAAGCAAGTTAGGTCACGTCTAACCTAATTCTTCTACTTTGGTCTATTATAACAAAAGTTAAAAGAATATAGTGTTTTACTATGCAAATTGCATAGTGAAACTACGATATGGCTATTGATTGGAAAAATCAATCGACTTTGTTTTAAGAGCAGGGAGTTTTTTTTTTCATAAGATCTATTAGTCATTACAAAAAAGAATAGGGTTAAATTGTTTTTTTGTATTATACAATGTAATTACCTTATTACCCTTGACAACAAAAAAACATTAAGCCTTTGGTCAAGAGGATTTTTCGTCATTGACTTAATTTTTTAAAAATTAAATTATATCATTGCCCTTAGAATGTAAACAACTTTGCCTTTGATGGAGGGGTTATTTTGTCTTTACATTTGATTATTTGATAGTTATTAGGTATTATTAGAGACAATAAGGTAGTTTCGTAAATAAGCAAAAAAAAAAACAAAAGGTTTAGAAGCGCATTAACAATATCCAACGAGTTCAAATGGCGTGTGCAACACCATGGCGTGTGCAACACCATATATTGGTCAAAACCACGCTTCCAAGGCAACAACCAAAGCACCTCGATGTCCCCTCCATGTACAAGTAACACTCGCCGGTATACACGTGTGTAGCCTTTTGTTTTTTTTTTCTTTTTCCCTTTTACTCAATTTTCATCCTAGCCTTGAAAAAAATTTAAATCAACCCCTAAGGTTGTCCTAAAGATTTCGTCTATATTCTCTTTGTTACAATTTTGTTTATTTAGAATAATTTATGAAGTTATGATTTTTTAATTTCATCTCCAATAAATATTCTCACAAGCCAGATTTGATTCATATTTTTTTATTACAATTTATTTTATTTTAAATGATTTTTGCAATGGTTTTTTTTAATAATTTCATCACTCTTGAGTTTTTTCTTATGAAATCTAATCTTTTTTTATTGTTATATTTTTTTCCTTGCAAGATTTTTTTAAGATTGATTATTTCATCCTCCAATATTTAATTAGCCTGGTGTTTAGTATTTTTAGTTGAGTTCAAGTCTTAAATTTAACGGGTTGCGGGTTTAAAAGATTATTAAGCTCTTTTTTCGGCATTTTGTTATTTTTTTTCACTTTCTATGAGATTTTTTAGTCATCTTGAAAATAGCTTAGGTTGCTTTGGTTTTTGTTTTTCAGGTCTTTGTTAAATTTAGTTTTTCTAAAGGAATTTTGATTTAAAATTATTTGATTTCATCCTCCAACATTTATTTTTTCAAGTGTTGAGCTTCTGAGTTGAGTCCAAGTCAAGAATTTAATAGATTATAGGTTTGACAATTTAACCCAACTTTACAAGTTTTTCTCGGCCTTGCTTGGTTTTCTTCTTCTTTTTTAAGCATTTTTTTTTTGCGATTTCATCCTCCAACATTCTTTTTATTCACTTTCTATGAGATTTTTTTTAAAATAATAAAGGTGCGTCGGGTTTTTTTAGGTTTTTGTTATATTTAATTCTTTAAAAGAAATTTTGTTTTCGTAATTAAATATAATGTATTGATTCATCTTCCATAATTTAATTTGACCGGTGTTGAGCTTTTTTATTTAGCCAAGGTCTACAATTTTACAGATTACGGGTTTGAGAGATTAACTTGGATTTGCAAAGTTTACTCCGGTTGGCTCTTCCACCAACATTCTGTTATTTTTGTTTATTCGCTTTCCATGGATTTTTTTTGTGGTTTTGAAAGTAATAAGGGTTAGCTCGATTTTTTTCTCCAACCTTTGTTGAATCTAACTTTTTAAAAATAAATTTTATTTTTTAATTAAATTAAATTAATTTAATTGTGTGAAAGTAAATATAAGATACCTGATTCATGATTTTTTGTGTAATCTCTTTCAATTATAAAAATTTTAGATTTTTTTTCTTTATTTTAAATCGTTGATATCACATGAATATTTTTTTTAATGCTGGTAAAAAATTAACCCGGCCGGTAGTTAAGTGTATTTTTATATAACCTAACTCCAACCATTTCCCATTTTTATATGAAGAATTAATCAAATCACTATGCTCACATCAAAATTCCCCTAAATTATCAACTCACTTCTCTTGCTCTTCTGGTTCCTTTTCCTCTCCGCTGGGTAAAGAATTTCACGCCATGTTATAATTAAGTGTATTTTCAAGCAATACAGTTTAATTTTCACTTGGCTTGTCTACCGGAACAAAACACCATTTCAAGCCAAAAAAAAACATAAAACATGATGTAATTTAGCTTGAAAAATGCAGCAAATCACGTAGATAAAAGGGCACTCAGCCACCCTCCCTGTTCTTCTTAATTGTTTCTGATTTTCTTTTTTTGATCAATAGATAGCAGTTAGTTTAATACCCCTAGGATTCTGTCAGCAGAATGATTCTTTAAACTGTCTCCACAACAAGGATATATTCGTCCAACTTTGACAGCCATTGAAGCTGCCTGCCATCTCCATCACCACCGACGTGGTTGAATTGCAATCTTCCAACATCGCCACATTCCCACCATGTGTAGCTTGAAGAACTACCACCATCCTGCAATAAATTCTACTGCCGGCCGTAGAGAGTAACTACATCTTGATTTTTAACAACCTTGTCATCTCCAGACATTAACCTATTGTCTGCTAACAAATTTCTGATTTTCTTTCCCCCCTTTCGATGATATTCCTACTTTCGAAAATTGAAGCCCTTTGCATTAACTAATTGATTGAAAATGTTACTGTTAATGTTATAGAATTTAGTGATGAGGTAGATCTATATGTTTAACTTCTATTTATATTTTAAGATGTTTTCTAAAAATATTTTGGATTTTAAAAGGTGTTAAATTGATTTTTTTTAGTGTTTTTATATATTGACATTAAAAATATAAAAAATTAATTTAATATTTTTTAAAAAAACTATTTTAAAAAACAAACAGTAAAAGAAAACCTTACACCCCTGTCAATGAATGAATGAATGGATGGATGGATGAATACTCGGTGGTATTTTGCAAGGTTTTACTGGACCCACTTCACCTTCCAAAATTAATTTCTTTTGGCTTTCTGATTGTGATTGGATTTATCCTAACCGTTGAATATGCCTAATCAAATTGCACAGGAAATGATACAAAATGTACAAGATCTTCTGGGAAGCAGATCTACAATGTAGGACCTATTATCTAACAAACAACTAATTCCTTGTAGGACCATGTCCTCGGCACCCTGACGATGACAGATGATGATAAGGAGCTTTCGCTCTATGGATAGAAATCGCTTCGTGGGTACACCAGTCCAATGCCATGGACACGTTCCTCTGCCCTCGCAAATCCACAATTCACTGCACTCCTACACACTACTACTGGTAGCTAGCCTGCTCATTTACAGCTCAACTAAAGAACCGCACGTCCGTAGCCATCCATTTGCAATCAAGATCCATTCTCATGGGGTAACTCCCAAAGAGATGTTGCTTTTCCATAGGGCTGTATGAACGATATATAAGATGAGTTTAACGCCACTTAGTTTGGGAAGGCAGGAGCAAAAACACTTGCAACTACAAGCTATAAATGAGATGAATGGAGCCATTGCCAAAAAAGGGAAGGCAGAAAAAGAATGGAGGGAGTCGATATATAGAAAGCTACTCGGTTCAATTTGGTAGAAACTTTTCCACTGTAACCTAAACATTGAGCAAACTCGACCAACAATAAATAAGAGAAAAAAGATTAGAGAAAGGAAAATCTGATCAGCTCTCATTGCTGCAGCAGCTTTACTGTGCTCATCCTCCTTTTCCACACCCAGGCCCTTCGTCTGGGAGTCCATGCAAAAGAAGCATTAGCATGGTGATGCAAGTATAAAAAAGGAGGAGTCCACTTTTCTCCACTGTCACTATATGCATGGATAAAATGGTCAAATAACTCAGCCAATTGTAAGCACAATCAGGCTCGTGACATCGAATCATCCCTTCAAGTTCCCACACCCCTTTCTTCAAAAAGAGGAAAAACCTATATAGTCCCATTACCATACTGTATTATACCGCCCATACTACTACTAATTGAAACCTCAACAGCACACAAAAAGAATGAAAAAGAGTCAATAGTCCCATTCTCAACACACAAAGACATCATTATCACATTTCCCAGACCCTTTCTAGTCATTTTACACCCTCCTCTACACCCTCTCTCTCGCTCGCTCCCATCACCAAAACACACACTTCTCGACCACCATCACCAAGTAACTACTAACCCCATCACTCTGTCTTCCAAATACCCTGTAAAGTCTCAAACTTTAAGCCAATGGGTACCCGAATTCAGTCTCACCAGCTCAAAAACGGGTTGTTCGTGTCTGGTCGACCTGAACAGCAACAAAAAGAGAAACAACCCACCATGGCTGCACGCGCAGTGCCTTACACAGGCGGTGACATTAAGAAATCCGGCGAGTTAGGCAAAATGTTTGACATCCCAGCAGTGGTTGAACCACCAAAGGCACCACCTTCACGTGCTTCTACTTCTTCAAGTGGATCCATCAGAAACTCTTCTTCTGGTCCTATTAGAAATTCTTCAGGTCCGTTGAACGTTGTCCTACCGACAGGGCTCTTCACCTCAGGTCCACTTGGTTCCGGCCCATTGGGCTCTGGCCCACAAAGAAGATCGGGCCAGCTTGACAACAGCGCTGTCGGTTCGGGTACAGGATCCGGATCAAGCAAGGCACTTTATGGGTCAGCAGTGACTAGCTTGGCTGGTGATGTGAAGGTGGGGTTTAGGGTTTCAAGGCCAGTGGTGTGGGTGGTGATGGTAGTGGTGGTGATGGGGTTGCTTGTTGGGGCTTTTTTGATGGTTGCAGTTAAAAAAGCTGTGATCTTACTGGCTGTTGGGGCTGTTTTGGTGCCTTTGATTGTGGGGTTGATTTGGAATTATGCATGGGGAAGGAGAGTGTTGTTAGGGTTTGTTAGGAGATACCCTGATACTGAGCTTAGAGGAGCCATTGATGGACAGTATGTCAAGGTTACTGGGGTAATCTCAATGTCTCTCTTTACTACTACTATTGTTTATTTATTACTATATGTGTTTCTCAATCTCTGTGTTTAGTGCTAATTATGGTAAGAGTATCAATTAAACTAATGCCAAAAAATTACCATACCGTCCATTATTGTTTTATTATCTTCTGGTCAATTCTGGCGTTCATTAGGTCTATTTTCGTGGTATTTTCTAAACTTGTAAGATTTATCATAGATACGGAATTTGTCATTATTGAATTTCATTTCAATGGTTGGTGATGAAGAAAGGCAGCGATGGAAAGAAAACTGAAAACTACCAAAATGAGAGATTTATGGAACAGATTGTGGATGGGAACTTGAATCTTATATATAAAGGGTTGATTTGGTGGTGTGTTCCAAAGGATTATGTGTTAAATTTCATTGAACATAATAATTTTGTAGAAAGGTTTTTTTATTTTTTTTAGCCGGAGGATTTTAGAGGTCTTGTGTATCAATCAAAGGACTCATCTTTCTGGATGTAGATGCAAACTTGCAATATTATTTGGGTGTTATAGAACCCTTTTTGGCCTGGTTGCATTATCCAGGTAACTAGTCTGGAGTTGTTTTCTGGGCATTCACCAAAGAGGAAATTTTGGTCTACTTGATGGGTGGAGTTGAGCCATCTAAGCTATTACGAGTTATTTCTTGCATGTATGTTGGGGTGGTGAGTGGACCATAGTCTACTTCTTTAGGGGCTAACGTATAGAATCCTGAAAGATGTCATAGTTTGCTTGATGAATTATTGCGAAGTGATTGTATTTTTACATGCCACTCTAGGAATTTACATTTTTGGTGGAGAGTCAAATTTGTCGGTGAGTTAAGGAAATTTCTTGGAGGTTTTAAATTCACATAACAACAAATGTTGAGGAAATGCAGGTGTTATGGTTGATTTTTGTTGTTGCATGTGCAAAGTTAGAATTGAAGGGAACCAAAATTTGCTTCTGTCAGGGTTAAAGGATAAAAAAAAAAAGTGAGATGACTTCCAAACTTGCTACGAGAATTAATATGAGGTTCTTATTCTTTCTCTAGAAGAGCGGTTGAGTCTTCACCTTGAGTCCCTTGTATAGTCTTTGGAGTATATGTTACTGCAAGTCAGTTGGTTTATATGGAAATATGAGGAGGAAAAATGCCAAGGACTTCTGTGGTGTAGAAACAATTACTCTGAGAAGTCTCTTAGAGGCTGTTGCAGAGTCTTGTGGAAAAAAAGTTTTCATTACCAGGAATAGGGGATCAAGATGGTACGACAGATTTGTTTAATATGACAAAGATTTGCTGAGTTGAAGTTACAAGGGCATTTTTAAAAATAGGCAGGGGTGGACTGAGTGGTCTCCAGCTCTTTCTATGCAAATATAGTGGAGGCTTGATTGAATAATTTCCTTCTTTGTTGTTTGAACTAAAGCCATGTGAAGATGACAAAATGGATGCCTTGTCTATCAATCCTATTAGTGTCTTGAACATTGAAGGTATTCTTGGAGACTTAGCTTCAACGTGGAAAGTGGAAATAAGCCCTTGTTTATTTGTACACTCTGTAGACTTTTGTTAGGTGAACAACTTAAATGATTTAATAGGGCCAAGGCAGTGCAAACTTCACTAGTTGCTATAGAAACCAGTCATCCCTTATTCTATGGCCTCCATTTTTTGTAGAGTATCACATCCTGAGAGTTTACATTTATTATTGCAGTGATGCAATGCGCAGCTTGAATGTAAAATTTAGGATGCCAAAATTAAAAGATGAAAAGGGGTTTAAGAAAGTTGAACAAAACAAACGGCTAGTGTCAAAATATAAAATATTTTTGAGGGGGCAACATTGTACAAATTTGAAAAGCCTTAAATGTTGTTTCACAGTTTAAGCTACCATTTTTAGCACTTGCTTCAAATTTGTACTTTATTCTTGCTATATTATGTCACAATATTGTGTCTGGTTTATCTTTTTATGTAGGTTGTCACCTGTGGCAGTATACCTTTGGAGTCATCTTACCAGAAGGTACACAGATGTGTATATGTTTCAACAGAGTTGTATGAATTTAGAGGGTTGGGTGGAAAGTCTGCCCATTCAAAGCATCGCTTTTTCTCATGGGGATCCAGACATTCAGAGGTGAGTTTGCTCACGTTGATTTGTGAAAATATTGATGTGAAAAACAGTTAGCAAATGATGATTCAGCTTCAGCTCATGGCACTTGGGTTTTAGTAAACGATAGCACAGAGTTAAATTTACTTAAATGCCTAGGAACGTTTGAGCAATAAACAAAGCACCTGACACTTAAATTATGTTCCTATACTGAGGCATGGCCGCGTGGAGCTGACCGAGGAAATGTAAGTTACTGATTAGGGAATAAAAATCAGGTTCTGGGCAAGTTTATATGAAATTGGAAGTCAATATTTACCTGTACTTCATGTTTCACTGAATGCCTTAAGTTTGTAAACACATGCATGACGATAAGGTAATATGCACAAGGAGTTCTTCATTTGATTGGGCCACTGAATGTCTTAATTAGTACATAGCTATTTAAGAAACCAGAAAATGCAGATAGTTCTAATTGGTGTGCCATTAATGAAAAAACATAACTTGACTCCCTATGATTATTGAAAACTGGGAATACTATCTTTGGTGTCTCATAATGCAACGATAGCTTAATTGTGTGCATTATTTACTGTAGCTAAGGTTTTTTTTTTTTTTTGAGAAAGCCTCTAATTCAGCATTTGTTATGACGCGTTGCTTCTGGTGAACAGAAGTTTGTTGCTGATTTTTACATATCAGATTTCCAATCTGGACTAAGAGCACTAGTAAAGGCAGGCTATGGAGCCAAGGTTGCTCCATTTGTCAGGGAAGCTACAGTAGTGGACGTGAAAAAGGAGAACATGGACTTGTCTTCCAGCTTTTTACGCTGGTTAGCTGATCGCAACCTTTCAAGCGATGACAGGATCATGCGTCTCAAAGAAGGGTATGGCTTAAGAAAAGGGTTTTACGAACTGATTCCTTGATTTGGCAGTTCTAGTGAGTTTTCTTGGTTGGGATACTTCTGAGATATGTTTGCATCCAGGTATATCAAAGAAGGGAGCACTGTAAGCGTGATGGGTGTTGTTCGGCGACACGATAACGTGCTGATGATTGTCCCCCACCAAGAGCCTCTCTCAACAGGTTGTCAGTGGTTCCGATGCCTCCTCCCAACCTATGTTGAAGGCCTTGTTTTGACATGCGATGATAATCAAAATGGTGACGTGGTTCCCGTGTAGGTATTTAGCTGTTCATCTTAATCAAAGTTTTCTTTTGAACTGGATTTCACTAGTAAATATTTGAAGGGTGCCAAGCAAGGCAATGATCAAGCACCCTCCAAACCACTCTGTACTTACCTTCCTTTAAGGTTTTAAAGGAGCATGTAAATGGCACAGAAGTCGCAGAGATGGAAGAACCATGAGCATGTAGTAGTCAAGCATAGTCTAATTTATATGTGCTGTGGATGGAGAGTAGTATGCAATGGGGAAAAAGAACACCCAACGGAAGATGGTGAGAAATGTTGTAGGGTGGTAGCGCTAAGCATTTTGATATTGGCTGATTTGTGTACATAAGTACAGAGCCGCGCTACGGGGTATGGAATTGTTGCCTTCTTCTGAACTATAATCTAGCAAATGCACTGTAATTGTATTTGGGTTCCTCTTATAAATTATAGAGGTTTTCATGTATGTTTGTTTAATAGGGACGCACCTCTTGAAAAGCATGAAATTCATGCTTTCGGTGAGGTGCGCCATGCACCGCACACAACCACATTCTTTGTGTTTGTGTTTGCGGTTTTTTTTTTTTGGGATTGTTTAATTTAATTTAATTTATTTTTTTTGTGTACGATTAGGGCCTTGTATTGCCTATTTGCTTGTATTGTGAAAATGGCATCTACGTTAACATCCTGTTGGCTCTGTAGCGTAGAGGCGCGTATATTATATTCAAGGGGCAATTACCCTGTGAGTTTGAGCATCATCGTAAAATTTTCTTATCTATCAGGTTTAAGCTGGCACTGAAAAACTAAAATATGTTTCTTACGAGAGTAAAACTTTAAGATAGGGAACTTAGTCTGGACGGCATCCCTCCGGCAACCACCAAAGTTTCTCTTGTTATGTAAGAAGCATCATCGGATGCCGAAAGGGCAACTGCAGAGACCATGTCGTCCGTGGTACCAAGCCTGTTGAGCAAGGCCTGATCCTCAATCTTCCTCTGCAACAATTAACAATCCAGTCCAGTCCAGGACATGTCAGCGACTGTTCCTTTTTTAAATTATTCAAACAACTCGAAGACAGAAATCTGAACTTACAATCGTCTTATTGCTTGTAATGAAATCAGCAAGGTGTGTTGGTACAATCCCAGGAGCCATACACTTCGCACGAGTGTATTATGCACAAAAATGACCAGAACAAAAGCATGGTGTGTCTACACAAGCACCTACAGTCTTTCAGATAAGGGTAACAGCTTCAAGTTCATCATCATATTTCAGACATAAATGGAAGAACACAAGCGGACAATACCTTGGTAAGCCCCAATATTATGGATGGATGAGGATGCCACCTTCTGTTCTGTAATGTGATACACACCGTAGCATGTCTATGCCTTTCTGTTCATTTGAAACATCGTACAAACGACTTGCTTGCTTGCTTTGACATCGATACTGTTTCTGACAACGAGTCAACGACACTTGCTGGTGTCAGATTATTGGCCCTTCTATTCTTAATTTTATCATACTTTGATCCTCTTACTATTTTGTTTTGCTTCCACCCCCTGTGCTTACATGAGACTTTCGCCACTGCCATCAAAGAACTTCAGGAATGGTGATAATTAGCTCCTGTCATGATTTGCTACTTAAGTAAACATACATGGTTGAAATGATAGTATTTATAAATTTGTGATCATAGAGGCAACACCTATTTTAAGGAACAATATTAACTTAATTTACATTTTATTTTTCCATTAATTCTAAACTTTAGTATGGTACTACTATCTACGGATGATTTACCTCTATGAAGCATATAAAATTTATTGTACACAAATCAATATATTTTTACAATATTATAAGATTGTTTTTTTAAACATATTATCAGTATTAAAATGAACCTACTCTTGTAACTACAAAGTATTTTCTAAGAGTATTTTTTTATTTAAAAATATATTAAAATATTTTTTATTTTATTTTTTACTTCAGCATAAAAATCATTGGAAAAAAAAACTAAAAAACATTAATTTGATATTTTTTAAGTCAAATTATACATTTTTAAAATATACTTATACATAATCTCAAATACAAAAATAAAATGTTATGTTTTTCTTTTCAGTGGCGATAACAAAGCCAATAGCCTAGAGAGAGATCAAGATTTTTATAATGTCAAATGAGTTTTGATAGAGAGATGGACCGTGAAAGAGAAAAACACATTTGAACACACTAAAAATGAAAATAATATTTTCAACTAGATTAATTTTTTATCTTTTAATTTATATATATTGATTATATGATGATTACACATGACTTTTTTAAATATCTATATATGTTGATTTTTTTTTCTGAGCACTCATAAGTTTATTAAATTTATATTCGCATTTTATTGATTTAATTTTATTCGGTATATTATTTGTTTGCTTTGATATACATATATGTGAGAATATTTGTTATGTCTGGATACTAGGATACTTGTTAAAAACTTTATACTAATAAAGAATAGTTAGTCTATGTATACTTAATAGTCTGTATACTATCCTTCCATAGTGACCGAGGTTGCAAACCTCGTATATTATTGAGGTTGCAAATCTTGTTTGTTATCAGAACTTTAAGGTTTCAGTTGATATCTGTTATCTAATATGATTCTACTATTATATATTAATATGCTTAATATGTACATACACACCTATTTGAGTTCTTATATTATTATTGTTATATCACAATTTATGATTTATAACTTATAAATATTTATAATATATATTAAATGTTTTTCCTCCATTAAATTAGTTGAACTCATTTATTAAAATGCTCGAATACTATTATACGGTTTTAGTTAAAGTTTGAGTTTTTATATTATAATAAATATTATGAAATATTATTTATTTTGATTAGTTTTAAAACATATTTTGAAAGTTCATGAGATGAGATGATATAATTTTTTAAAAAAAAATTAATTTTTTTTTAACACCCTCTTGCGTTGCTCGTCACCGGCCTAGAATTAAGGATAGACAAAACGGTGATTGCAAGGAAAGCACAACAATCAATCAAAACAATGAATGAATAAGAAATCCAAAATTTCTGCAACGCATCATCATCCCTTTCAAAAACTGGCAATCATGCTTAAAATCCAAGCAAGCTTTTCAGCAAAGCTCCAAATGTTATGTTAACAAGCATGTAATAAAATATATTTACATAAGACAAGTACGCGTTAATTACCACAGCACTTCTTGCAACGAACACCCTTCTGCCTTCATCACACCACTCTGTTTCACTTCTGAATTTGCAAATTCATCTTCAAGATTATTGATAAGGCGTTTTTGAGTCTCAGTCTTGCCCATTAGAGAAGGCATCTCCTTGAGATGGCTAATTATATATGTAGGCATGCTCATTGATCTGGAGGATGCAGATACCATCTCACCATTAACTAGCTAGTAGTTTCAATAAAACTATAACTGCCCAGGAATTAGATATATACAGATATACAAAGCATGCATTATAGAAACACACAGGTGCTCATTAGACACATGCACAAAAATGAGAATCACATACGGATATGCATGTCAGGATAAGCAGAAAACCACAAAATGGTGAACATACTCGACGATCACAAGCTTTCTTAGGAATATCAAGCAAGTCCATGAGAAGGTCATTCTGTTCTTCTTCAAAAAGATCACAGAACATTGGGCTGGCAGTTTCTTCATCAATAGGTTTGTCATTGAATGAGCTGCAAGAAAAACAAAAGACTAATAGATTTAGAATCTACAGTGGCAAATAATGCCAGGATCTCTTAAATGACATTGGATTTGAACAAGTAGAACATCTAGGGTCGACCATGTAGATATAAGTTCCACAATCGACAGAAATCAAACATATATGAAAGGAAAATCTTGCAGTAAAATGATAGAAATTAATCAGATGAATATAACGAGAGAAGAATAGGCAGCAGCAAATGAAATGGTCAAGGGGGCAGCATGGCAGTCTAAGGAGAGGTTAACACTTTAAGAGCAAATAATGCATGAAAGATCAGAAAGGGCATATACACAATATAAACACGAGAAACTTCAGGAGTATTCAGAACTTTTCCAAGCGACCACATTAGTGCCCCATAACTCTCATCAACTATAAAATGATGTCAACAGATAAGCAGGTTACATGGCCCTGTTGAACTCAGTTTTTAAAAGTGAAAGTAGGAGAAAACAAGCATCTAACCTGTTGGGTATTGACTTGGACAGCCTTGTTCAACACAACACGTACGTATTTTGCCATCATTGGCTCGTAAAGATGCAATTACTCGCCTAAACTCATCACTGATATCAAGTTTATAAGGATCAAACAAAAGAGAATCAGATCACCTTTTTCTGCAAACCATGATATAACACCAGTAAAATCATAACTCCTTCGTGCTCGTTGCTTTTCTCCAGAGAGAACCCCCCAAGAGTGTCAATAATTGTGATTTCATCTAGCAGCTGCATGTGCATCGACAGCAGGAACGGTAATAAATAACAGAGTAGAGAGTAGATCATAACAGCTGAGAAAAATTAAATGCAAACGTAAACTTACTGGATGAGGCATTTGAGCACACTCAAACTTTGATAAGAATGCTCCTCCAAAACTTGTTAAGCCCCTAAATGGCATATCTGCCTGAACAGCAGCAGTGTTCCCAGGTATGCTTCTTTCGTCAGATGCAGACTGAAGTTAAGAAGACTATGAGCAAGTGGAAACAATGATAAAACAAACTGAACATCCATCATGAAAATAAAATGAGGTAATCATAATTAATGATTATCATCAAGTCACAAGATCTGTTAGCAACTCAAATGATTGGTTACTTGGAGGCTTTTGGTGTATTGGTATGAGCTTGATAGATGTTACAAAATGCAAAAGCCATGAATGTAAAAAGATATAAATGCTTTCAAAATAAAACAAGAGCATGAAAATGTTTATACCATTACAGCAACAAATCTGTCAGTTGTCGGCTCCGGTCCAATGTGAGCTCCGGCCAATAAAAAAAAATGAGAAACAAGCAACCAAAATCAACATGACGCAGACAAGAGTCTTGCAAGATGTTACGAACAACTAGTTTAATCCAATTATCTTTGTTTTGGTAATGCTGACCAAATAAAGCTGCACCCCATATATAGTGCAGATAATAAAGCAACATGACGCACACAAGAGTCTTGCAAGATGTGTGTATGTAGGTGTCAAGATGCTATGATAACAGTTGATTTATAGCCAAGGCAAAGAGAATAAACAATCAAATTACGTAGAACTATCAAAGTTGAAAGATTCAGTAATAATAAATGATATAAAATGTATGCGCAAACACTCACCAATAAAGGGGAAACAAAATCATTAAAACGATATGTAACTTCCAATGGCTTTAGCTTTTCTCTATACAATCTTGTCAAGCCATCAATTATCGATGTAACTGAATTGAGCGGCATCTGAAGAAAAACAAAGAAGGCAAGAAAGGGAGATCATCAAAAAAGCAAATCAAAGACACGATCATTTCATCAAGGGACGAGTTGCTAGGAACAAGAATCTAGCTAGTGCAAAACTATTGCAGCCACAAATTATAGATTAAGCAGTTGAAGTATGATCAGTCATAACAGAATTTCTATACAAGTATCCATAATCCCTAAGCAGTGTAACTTACAATCTTTCGACAAGAAAGAGGTTGGCAACCAAGAACAGAGGTCAGGGTTTCTTCTTCTTCTCTTCTTCTTCTTCTTCTTCTTCTTTTTTAATGAATTATGACGGTACATTGGTAGATGAGGCTCACCTTTCTAATTGATGATTTTGGACCTGATTGCGGAGAGCCTGTTGATAGTCGTAGCTGCATGGAATACTGACCCAATCTAACTAACGATCAGGGCAGCCTATAAAACCGAAGCTGGGGAATTACTTACCATTAATTTCAAATGTTGAACTCTTATTTTTCCGGAGAAAATAGAGGGAAATATTTAGAAATGACCCCAGCATAAGAAAACGAGATAAAGTACACAGCTTACAGCTAGTAAGTCATCAATGCCTTCCATCGATGGCGGCTGGCATGTGAATGAAAAACAACATTATTATTTTATATTTAAATTTTATTAAATAAAAAAAATAAAATTTAAATTTACAACCATTATCAAAACTTTAATATTATATTAAAAAAACTATTTCAATCCAAAATCTTAAACTATTATATAAAATTTTAAAATATAATTTATATTATTCTTTAATATAATACCTTTCATACTCTTTTGAATATGAACAAGTGACTGCATCTCCCCTCCATCTCTTTCGATCCCTCTTTTAATTTAATTTAATCAATTTCAGGAGGTGCAACACAAGCATAAACTATGATCCCTCTGTCTCTCGTTTCAAGGGAAGTAAATAAGAATGAAAATTAAGAACTATATAACGTTAGCAACAAAAAAACATAACTGGCTAGTTAGGCCTGTCTTCACTTTGATTTACAAGTGAAGACAGGCCTAACTAGCTAGCTAGCCAGTTATGTTTTTTTGTTGCTAACGTTATATAGTTCTTAATTTTCATTCTTATTTAAGAATGAAAATTAAGAACTATATAACGTTAGCAACAAAAACATAACTGGCTAACGGGCCATTTTCGATTTATTTTTTTTATAAAGGAAATCTCAATATATCTACCCGTTATATATCTCATATATACGAGTTTCAAACATTAAACAATGTCACTCCCTGATTCATTCGTTATCAGTTAAATATTCTGTTTAATTTACAAGTGTTTGTCAAGTGTTTTTATTAAAATAAAAACCAATATATCATAATAATTAATCTTGGTATAAAATTATTATAAATTTTAGTCTTACACAAGTACTAGTGAGTGAAGTGAAGAAAAATAAATTTTTAAAATACTTATTATGGTCTGATGTTGAAATGGTCAAGACATATCAAGGCTTGTTTTAATTTGATGTCGTCTTGGATGGAAGCATGCGCCTGTTTGATAAATTAAATATTTAATTATCACTATTTAATTATAGATGGAGGAGGGTTACAAGGATAATACTGCGTACGTACACCTCCAAATCCATGCATGTAGCCACGAAGACTAGCTAGCAGCTAGCTAGTAAAACGTAAGAACTAGGCAGATGCAATTAATTCATGCAGATACTCTCATATATATCTATCAATACCCTTTGCGTTGAGGCCGGAGTCCAAATCCAAGAATCTGGATGGAGAGTTGCTTGCCTTCTCCAACTCATCAACCCTAATTCCAACATTCTTCTTAAGCTCTTCCATTGAAGCCACATACCGCTCAAGCTCCTCCAATCCCATGTCTTCTATACTTAGATCCCACCAAAACCTATCCCGTCCAAACCCAACGTTCCCACCTTCTTTCATCGTCTCCACTCGCTTCTTTTCCTCCTCCTTCTTCGCAAGGGCCTCTGCATATTGCTTCCTGCTCTCCTGGACCACTCGATGATGACTAGCACTTGTATTCACTGATCTTCCCTCTTCTGTATTTTCGCTCATATAGCGGTCTATAACGGTGTCCACAGAGGGAAAACCAAAGGCGAAGGCCTTCTTGCCCGGAGAGAATGCTATAACTGCTGCCTCAGCTCCGGTTAGGACGCAGAGCTCACTAGCCTTGTTAAAAAGACCTTTGCGACGCTTTGTGAAAGTAACTTCTAGGGAGCTTTTGTTTTCTATTTTCTTGATCTCGATCTTTTGGCGGCCTAGGCTTTGCTTCTTGATCACTTTGGTGGCCATGACCTTTGATTAATTAGCTTGGAAGCGATTAGGGTTTAGGTTTTCCCTTGTTAATTTTCTAGAGAAGGAATTAAAAAGCAATAAATTTTCTTACGGGGTTAATGCTAGAGCTTTATTCATGAAGGCAGCAATATATATATATATATATATATATATATAAAGAAAGTTAATTAATTTTATAAGCTTATGATGAGTATCTTGTTATCTTTTTTAATTATTAAGAAAGATTATTTCCTTTTCTACTTCTGTCAAAATTTGAAAGTTTTTAGCAGAAAACTCTCAATTTCACTCTCTTTGTTTTATATTTAGAAAATATATATATATATATATATATATATATATATATTATAGAACTCCTCTCGTATTATAATATTTATATTTATTATTGTATATTAATCTATATATAGAAAAGATTGAGTATCTAACATGTTAAAGTTTCTATTTCTTTTCAATTCAATGTTAGCTGAGAGTTTTCAATTTCTCTTTTGAATCAATTTTTTTTTTTAAAAAAAACAAGTGCTTGATTTGTAGGATTATATGTGCGCATAATTACAGATTTTTTTCTCCAAAAACCACATGTGTGTGTGTGTATCAGAAATTATAAGAGCCAACACATGGCCCTCCATGGATGATTTCCAGGACATCTTTGGGAACATACATGTGCATGGGTTGGGTAGCAACTTTAGCCCATTAGGTCTTGAATGTATCGAATAAGAAGAGCCTGGTCTAGATTCGATCTTAGTTCAAACTAGGCTAGGCTCAAGCTCGTTGGTTTTTTATTTTAGGCTTTTTTATATATAAAATAAATATGTTTACACAACAATTTTTAAATAAATTTAACATATTTTTATCTGTCTCGACCATCTTTAATATTTTATTTCAAGACCGCAACTAGCTACAGATAGCTAGGTAGACTCACGAGCCTGCCTACTGGTCCCCAAAGGATTTGGTTGGCATTTGAGCAAAACAAATGAGCCAATAACATCGCTGCAACAAGGACGACCCAAAACCAGATTGGAAAATCCAGCAAAGAGACAGCCACATATTATAACCTTGTGGTTTTTGGTAGACTATCCCTCAGAATTCAAACCAATTTTCTCTCCAGAAAAAAACAATTAAATGAAGGCTTAAACTGTAGGAAATTCTTTCCTTATATTCATTTAGGGACTATAATACTAGGAAGAAAAGCTTGACAAGCAACCACATGAAAAATGAGCTAAATCCAAGATTTCTCTTCCCTTTACCGTATTAATAACAAACAAAAATGTAATGCAAAGAGTAAAATCTTAAATCACAGAATCCTTGGGCACTAATTGTGGGAAACCATTGATATATGCATTGCATCAAACGACATGATCTTCTGCTCTTAAGCAAGGTTGTAAGAAGCTGAAGTAGCCATCTAGTCGCTCATTCCCCCCTCGGAAAGCAACAGCAACAGAACTGCATGATCATAGTAGTATTGTTTTCATAAATGAGACAGGTCAAAGTGGAAGCATAGCAGAGGAGAATATTGAAGTTTATAAGTTGTTAAGAGCTTTTAGACTTGAAATTGTCTTAGAAAATTCTCTCCAATAACTAGAACATCTGCTGCATGCTGCAGAATATTTAATATGTTATGGTTATGAAGTTGATCGTATGAAGTGAATTAGCCAACACCTTAATTACCTTTGATCGAGAGGAAGAATTTCCCTTGTTTCTTAGACTTACTGGTTGGGTTGGCACAGAAGGAAATGTGGTGGATGCAATTTGTTTTTCTTCTTTCACTCTGTTGAAAATCACAGTAAAGCCTTCCCCTGACCTGGGGTCTGTTTCATCCCATGCTCCAAATTTGGGAATTGATGCTGCCCTGTGATGCTGCCATCCCCATTTAACTTAAGAAAATTAAATCAAAGTTGCGGTAGCAGAACGACTGCTTGCAGTATGAAAATGTCTAAAGGAAGAAAAGAGTAATGATGGCTATTGGTTCTGCTGCTGAGGTCTTTAAAATTTCAGGTTAGAGGGAATTCTACAAATATTAGGATGCTATCAGAAGACTTACACCCTCATGATCAAATGGATGAGTACTTCCACTTCTCTGTCTAGAATGTCGTGATGAAGACAAGGCTTTATTTCCCTCAACAGCCAAACCAGTCTTCTGAGCCTGCAACAGTGAATGGTCAGAACTACTTTTCTCACTTCCTGATTCTGATGTCAGGTTATTGTGCCTTGCATTCTTTCGATGGTCAGAAGGGCTCATCGAATGTGCATTGTGCCCTTTGAGTCCCTCAATGTTCTGTTTCTCTGAGTTAGTTCCCTCAAAGGCTCCGGAAGCAAAATCAACATCATCTTCCATGCCCCCACTAGCATACATGAAGGCCTCTGGATTCTCCTCCGGATCATTTGGGTTCATCCTCACGCCGGATTTCCCTTTCCGTGCGTTATCAAAATAGGCAGTGTATGGCACATTATCTTTATCCCAGCCGCCGAACTTTGGGACATGGGACCGTTGCTGTGACAGAAAATCATGGGAAAGAAAGGGGAAATGTTGAGCAAATTCTTGATTTCAATCTCGTTACGACCGTGGACTAATGTATGCAAATACTTACAGACTACAAACTAACACAACAGATTGTTATACATGAAGATTGGAAGCCTGTTAGGGCTGTAAGGAATCGATGGATGAAGATTTTTTTAGGCCAGCTCCTGGCCTGGGTTGGTAATTGTTTATTGTTCGGAAAGCTATCATCATTTCTTCCCTCTAATAGTTTGAATTGAAAGAAACAAAAAAGATAAACAACTACGAAGAATCCAAGTTTAACACGTGCAATATATATATATATATGCCTCATCAAATCTATTATCAAAACCATTTAAAATCCATTACAGGAATTTTTACTTGAATCAATATTTTTCAAGCATCAAATCACCAAGACATAGCATAGTATAGCCTAGAGTGCCAAGTGAGTGAGTGGAACAGCTTTACTTCATTTGAACATAGTATAGATTATGGAGGGAGTGGTTGCTGACAACTAAATCATCTTATTACGAAATACCATTTCAAGCTAAGATTATTCAACATGGTACAAGTTTTATCAGAAAACTAAACCTGCTGCAAAAAGGGCTTACTAAGATGCTTAAAACCTGGACTGATGAAACATATTACATCATGTAGGACTGTGAAAAGAAGATCCCAATACTGAGAAACATCATTAAAACATAAAAAAAAAGGGGTGGTCATGAAGAAAGAAACCAAATACTATATTTTAGTTGGAAAATCACTTACAGACATTGATGGATCAGATGATTCAAAGTGGTTGAGAGACGAAGCACTGGAGAAGGAAAGGACAAGAATGATAACGAGTTTAGCTTGGAGGCATTTAAGTTGAAGAAGTCCAGGAAATGCCTAGGAATGAACCTGCTGTGATGGCAAAGTTTGACACAGTAATTCGATTCTTACAAAGTTGACAGAGCCAATGAGAAGACATATGGAAACACCTAAGCCGGTAAAAAATTGAGGCGGCATCCTTCAAGAAATACAGGATCTTGTCCATCATTTGCTTTGAATCAATGTCTTTTGTCCTCATCCTTGCAACAAGTAATGTTTCTACATATTGTGCTAGACTTTCTTACAAAACGGGAAAAATGTTTTTAAATTTGGCAATCTTTCTAGGACTACCAAAAGAGTTTTTATTTTTTTTCTCTCGGGGAAAAAAAACTATTACAAGAGTCCTGTAATGAACATGTTTGTTTTATAAAGATAATGGATGTTAGAGATTGTGATGAAAGAGGGTATTAGGAAGGATAGGAAAATCTAGAGATTGAGACCGTAGGGACCTCTGTAAATGCTCAAAGAGTGCAGCTCTTGCTTACAATGTTGGCCCTATTGAAGTGTTAAATTAAGACAAAACACTATTGAAGTCAAACATTATTCATATATTAATTAACGTGAAAACATTATAAGAAATTGAAATGATAACTACTAAAATCCTTAGTGTAGAAGAAAAGGGCAGGCATTCAATTTTAATAAATTGGGGGGCTTGGATATTCTCATCATGGGATGGTGACGCTGTGTCCAATTCACATGGCGTTGATCCCTATGCCCAAATAAACTTGGCAATTTTACTTCTTCCACGCCAAACCAACGTGATTGATTTTTTTTTTCTTTTAAAACAAAATTATTTTGAATTAATCTCCATGCCCACGAATACACTTAGGTTTAACAAATTAATTTCAGGCATTAATTTAACTTCCTCGTTTGTACAAAGTCCCATTACCTCTTTACCTGTGCCCATCGAACCCCAAGTCGACTGTGACAGGTGAACAACTATGTCTCTTTGCTTCTTCTTCTTTTTTTTATGAATTTAATTTATCTTCACATTAATTTGTTCTTCTCCATGGTGTGTGTAGGATCCAACCTCCTTTTGATTAACAAGTAGAGATGTTTGCTTAGAAGAATAAACTAGAAAGTGTAGCATTGGATTAAAACTAAAAATACACACACACAGAGATATATAAGATAACAATAACATGAGAAGACAGGATTTGAAAACAAAGGAAACAATCATTAAAATGGAAATTCAAATACCCTCTTGAATTTTCCATGAGTCGAACTTCTTAAAAATACACACACACAGAGATATATAAGATACACACACAGATGTTTGCTCTGCTGAATCCTAGACTATTGTATTGCTTCCAATTAGATGTGCCACCTCCAATTCTCCCTTCATTTATGAAGCTTGGAAGCTGATCGAGCTTCCATCAACTCAAGGTGGTTTCATTTCCAATTCACTGTAAGAAAACACTCTTCGATATATCAGCTGGGATTGGGAAGAATATCGGTTTTTTACAGCAAGAATATTTCGTTGCTGTGAATTTGTTACACTGCATTTCTCACCTGATGGATGAGGTGGAAATACAAAAGGAAAAGGAAAACTGAAGGGTTAGCATTCAGTTAAGACTACAATGTTGGCAACTAAGTAAAGTCTACTTTCAGCCCTCAAATCTAGAGCACTTCTACAAGCTTCTGCAATCTTTGCAGCTCTCAATTCTCACAACTTCCTTCAAATTTTCAAAGCAGCATTTATGAGGGAACTCACATTGGGATCAGACAGCAGTTATTTTGTTTTTTCCAGACACAACAACAATGTGAAGTTATAGCTAATTTGTTTTGGATCTTACTTGTACAAATGCGGTTTATTTTCAAAGCTCAATGGAACATTTTCTATTTATTTATCATTATAACTCTTAATTATTATGTTGTTTTGCATCTACCATGAGAAATTATCCAAGTGGATATCAATATGAACTAGGACTTAACGAGAGGATTAAAACCAACAAGGATTAATCAAGGATACCCTTTACTTCTATAAATACTGCAGTCCTTCACCTCATTTGAGGGATACCAAGAGAAACCTAAAACAGAGAGCTTTGTTTCTCATTTGGGAATTTGCTAGATTCAGGATCTGATAGCGGAGGTAACTGCATGGGAGCGTGAACACATATATGCGCGTGTGATCAGTGATCAGGCAAGGCTTAAACTTTCTACTCTCTTTTCATCATGAATAAAATATAGTGTGTGATTGACAATCTCAGGGCTGATATGGCTAGCCAGTTATTGCCACCAGTTTTATTTTATTTTGGATATTCATATCCATTGCTTTATTCTGCCAAAAAGCTGTGTTGTATTTTTACATTGACTGTTGAATTAAGCTTATAATTAATTGCGGGATGATCTTGGGATTTAAATCTATGACCCCCCACCCCAGAAAAGAAAATCTTGGATCAAGCTGTCAACTACACGTTCCCAGGAAAATCACAACTGAAAAGGGGCATTATGATCATCATCTATATGATATGGTTGCAAGTCTTCTCCTTTCTTGTGATCTTTTGAGTTCTAGATACTAAAGAATATCCAACCTGTCACAGATTCGATGTATGTACACAATGACAACAAATACATGAACGAACAGTGGCAGATGCCGACATGGATTATAACACTTACTGTGAAAGCTTCTGTATTTTACCAAGTAATAAGGGAAAAATCGATTTGATCGGCAGCGCCACATGTCCTAATGTAAAGGCCAAGCTTAGAAAGTTTCTTTTCGGTCCTCTTTTCTCAGTTGTATTATTGAAAGGGTTCATTCATAGATTCAAGGGGAGACTGGTATGCTAAAACAAAAACAGAAGAAAAAAGGAGTAGTGGCTTGGGGCATAGCATCAGCGGTGTACTTATCCACACAATCGAGGCTAGCTAAAATCAATAAATGAATCATAAACCAAAAACAATCACTGAAAACTCAATAGTACACTTTGTTTTTTTTGGGCAAGTTGATTGAAATAGACCATAACTAAATAATAATAATATTAATAAAACTTGAAACTCAATCATTGTATTATTATTATCTAAAAAAATAAATTGCTTTGTTTACTGTACCCCAATCTACAGTAAAATATGTTTTAAGCTGTAGTAAAATTATCTTTGTATCCTTTGGTCCAAAGAAATTAAGCCTTTTGGGTGGGGGTGTTCACCTTTTTTTTTATTTTTTTTACAGTAAAAATATTATTTTACCCCTAAAAATAATAAAATATAAAATTGTTGACTAAAAACTTTCTTGACTTTGCATAAGCTTCTTAAAAGTAAAAATACACATTTTCTTCTAGTTTAGATTTTTGAATTTTAATATACAGTGCAATTATATCTTTAACCTTGAAAGAGACAAAACATAAGCTTAGTATTTTGGGGTATTTTGTTTTTACTTTCATATGGGTATTTTGTATAATTGTCGGGCTGTGGGGGTATTTTGGTATTTTCATATTTTTCCTAAATTTTTTAATGTCTAAAGTTGTTGGAGCGTGCTCAACACGTGGGTGGTACCCATGTTATTCAAATGACACGTGTGATGTCAACCAATGGACCTAATTGGCCTTTCATCATTTTCCTATATGCGTCGTCGTGTCCTCTTTCATTTGAAGTAGCTTGTGGCAGCTGACGGTGGTTGGATTGTTGATAATGGTCTTTTGAATTTTTCCCCTTCTTTTCTCTCTCCTGATAGGTAATATACACCATTATCCTCTTTGTTTCTTACTTTTCAATTTCAGTCCTCATTCTATTAATTTCTTATTTCGTTTCTTTTCCATTTATAGAAGTTTTTATTCTTTTCAATTTAGTCCTTCAATTGTAATTTCTCATATTTTGGTTTTTCATTTCAATCCTTATTTTTTAAAATTTTTAATTTTTTCATTCACATTTTTGTTGAAGTTTTTTTTTCTTTCAATTTCGTCCTTCAATCAAGTTTTATGTTGCTTTATTTTTTTTAGTTTGACCCTCATTCTTTTGATTTTTTTCCTTTTATTAAAGCTAGTTTTTAATTCAATTAAACCCTCCAATTGAAAATTTTTATTCCTTTAATTAATGCTTTTTCTCAACCTCATTTTTTTTATCCTTTTATGTAATAATTTTTTTTTCTGATTTCATCTTTCGACATTTAATTTGTTTGGAATTCGGCTTCTGCATTAATTTTTTTAATATTGGTTCTGTGATTATCTTCAAGTTTTTTCTATAGTTTTATCTCGGTCTCATGAACTAGGTCACGTTTTTGCATGTTATTTTTTAATATAAGTATTTTCAGTTTTCATGGTCCTATTTTATTTTTCAAGTTATTATTTTAATTCATCTATAATTTGTTTTTATACAAATGAAGTTTATTTTTTAAAATAAGAAATATTTGTTTTTAAATTATATTGTTGATGCATTCGGCCTTGCGTAATACTTTTTATGACGTGGGTTTATTCAATCAGTTTCATTTGTGTTTATCTTTTAAGTCATAGGTTTTTTAGGGTGTAGATTTATCTTTCATTTATTTAAATATACTGTGTGATCTTGTTTGTATAGGCTTTTTAATTTGTACTTTGAATTTTTTATGTAAAAACATATTGACGCAACCTGCATACTCAATATTTTTTTTAAAAAAAAATTATAACATGCGGTAAAGTGCAAGTTAAATAGCTAGTACATAAAGCTAAACACATGTGGTGTTTTTACTATTCATAAAAACATTGTTCACACTCTCACATTTTACCATAGATTACAATAGTGCAATTTTTAAAAGTTTTCAATTTGATCCTTTGATTATTTTTGCACAATTGAGCCCTTTTGAGACCAAATTACAACCTAATTACAGGTTTTTCTGCAAGAGAGTGTTGAATTGAAAGAAAGGGGACTAAAGTGAAAAAAATAGGTAATATAGGTGGCAGAATGAAATTTTTTATCAAAAATTCATTTGAAAACCCAATCTTTCTTAACTATTAGGTGACTGATTACTTGGATTTTACAAAATTGGTTAGGAACTTTGTTTTTTGGTACCGAACTGTATTTTACTTATTTTCAATCCTTTTTCGGACGTTGGAGAGAGAGGATGTCGCCAGATTTTAACATAGAGAGAGAAAGTGTTTGTTAGTGAGGAATTCAGCCATTAAAACGGTTATTTTTTTGTGTCAAATGGTTCCATATGATTAGGGGAGTTAAGATTATGTATTTTTTTTACCTTGAAAATACCTAAAAATCATATATGAGATTAGGAATTGTGTTTTATTTCGGGTTTTAGGGTTGTTTTTATGTTTTTTGTGGTTATGGATTGATTTAAAAGAGTCTCTAGTGTGTTTCCTAGGTGTTTTAAGTCAAAAATAGATTGAAGATGAGTTTTTTGCTAAAAAAAGAAAAGGCCCTATTTTTCTGGCCATTATAATGGCCGGATTCTGGGGATGAACATATGATGCATCATTTCTTTTTTTATGATGCATAAGGCGGACGACGTATCGTCCACCCCATTAAACTTAAAAACATTATAGGGCCGCACATAGGTCACTGCTTAATTGGATCAGACATTGCATGCCTAAATTTAAAAAAAAAATTGATTTTTTTTTAAATAATGCATTAGTTGATTTTTTTTCAAATAAATTTTGGGTTTATTTTTTAATTAATCTGTGATGATTTTTTTAATGATATTGAGTAGTTCGAATTGCATAAGGAAGGGTGAACCTTACTGAGGTCAGCTAATGCTTTAAACTACTCAGGAGTTTTTTTTGAATTGCATAAGTGACCATTGAACCTTACTAAGCCTAGTTCCCCTGTACTATGGGAATGGTGCCTGAGCTAACTTGCATGAGCGATTTCTCAAGCGGTATCCAGTAACTCAATGGTTGCTTGGTATGGATAGAGGATTTGTGTAGCGAGATGGGACTTCAACTTTTAGAGGAGATCCCACTTGTTTCTCCTTCCTTCATACTTAGGCGTGACGATAAATAAAGATGGGGGGTGGTGACCCTTAGAAAACTTTATTTAAGCTTCACACGTTATACCTAAACTCAACATAGGCTTCAACCGATATAAATATGGGTCAAGGGCCAATCAGAAGCTTTTAGCTCTCGATTGGTAAGCTATTAGAGCATCTCCAATGGGTGTGCTAAATGGAAAGCTAAATATTAAAAAAAATATTGTTTTGGCTTTTTATGTTTATTTTGCACACTTCAAAGGAAGTGCTAAACAAAATGCTAAAATGCATTTTCTCTCCCACAAATGATATATTTCTCAAAAGAGCCAAAACCAATAAAGTGGGGCCACTAAAAAAATAAACCAATTAAATGTAGCCACGTGGAAAAAAAAATAACATCAAACTTATTAAGAAATAATAAAACACTCGTTTTTTCCACTCCAATATAAATGGCTTTTCAAATGGCTTTTTTTCATTGGAGTAAATATAGTAAATAAAGCTATATTTATATTATTCAAAATGCTATTTTATAAATTTAGCTTTTTAAAATATCATTTTGCATTAGAGACGCTCTTAGTCTTAGTGAGAAAGCAAATTAGCTACAGTAGCAGCAGAGAAAGAAGCCCTTCGGGAGCTTAGCATTAAGACCTCCAATAGCTGAAGAGTTGGGTTCTTCTATATAAATGCAATTTCATTTCCTAGTTGCTTTAGTTAGGTCGTCTGTAACTCCCAATCGAGTTCATTATGTATGTTGTCCCTTATCAATACCACCCCATCGATGACATGACTTGATTGTTCCTTTTCGTTTCCAGGCACACGCGCTAGATACGGACATTGAATGTCCTCACCGATCAACCGCTTATGAATGTTGTGTTTATTTTTTAAAGATGTAGGTATGATTCTTGTGATTTTTTTAATTTATATATATTAAATTTGTTTTTTTAATATTGATTTTTATAAGATTTTTTTTAATGTGCATCCTTGCATTTGTTTTTATTTTTATTCAATAAATTTTACGTGTGTGTTGGTTTCTATTACAAATTTTATATGTTTTTCTATTACAAATTTATTTTGATAGAAAAATTCATTAAGCATAACATGGTAAATTACCTATGTTGCGATGTTAAATATTTTGATCTTCATTTATCGCTTAATTTTTTAAAACATCTCAGTATTAGATTGGTGTTTTTTTTTTTTTTTGCGGTTGTATATTTTTTTTATCATGTAGTTAAGTAAAAAATAATTTTGAAAAAAAATTATAATCTCACTAGAGTCCATAACCCGGTTGACAGATTTAGTGTGTTAGTCCGAGTTACCTGGTTCATAAGTTTGGGGAGTTCACTCACTAACCAAATATTTTTTTTGGTTTTTGGTTCGTTAATTATTTTTAATATTTCTTTCTTTATTTTATCCTTAAATATTGGATTGATTGTAAAATAAACTGTATGATTTGTTTTTTGCTTTCTTTAGAGTTATCACTGTCTTAAATAAGTTTTTATTTTTAAGTTGGTACTCAATTTTGTAATCATTTAATTAAAAAAATAAATTATTAAACTCAATGGATTACATGACACAGTTTGCTTAGGAATTAAAATCGATCTGTCATTGTCTTAATAGTTTTTATGAAAAAAGTTATTATCTTGAAATTTTATTAAAAACCAAGCCGTGTTTTTACTGGTAATTAAAATTACATGTTGATCCATGAAATCAATCAATTTAATTCGAATCAACTCCCGTATGCTTTCATTTGAAACTCAAGTTAAACAAAAAATTAAGTTATAAGATTTTAAAATTCATCTATTAAGTCAGAATTAATAACACAATATAAAAAAATTATCACATTCTTAACTATTTCTTTTACATTTTAAAACATTACCACGCTCTTAACAATTTTTTTACATTTTAAAAATTTAATCACACTTGTGACAGAAACTAATACAAGATTATAATCTTTGGATGATTAAGAGTTTGATAAATCAATTACCATGTCATAAATATTTTAAGCTGCTGTTACACTAAATATATTTTATTTTATTTTTATAAAAATACCATACAATGCATTAACAAATATTAATTTTTCTCATATCTAAATTTTTACCCTAAGTTTAAAAAATAAAATTAAATAATTTTTAAAATTATAGTCAAATAAAAAATATCTCAAAACACACAACTAGATACCAAACGGAGTCTGTCCGAATCCAACCACAAACATCACCATTACTATGTTTGTCAATTTCACAGTTCCTATTTCCATTTCCTTACCTTAAAATAATAAAATCAAATCAACTCACACTTTTCTTCTCTCCTTTTCTTGTCTTTTAACAATTTGATAATTCCTCCCCCCCCCCCAAAAAAAAAATGATTCTCTCTTCTTCTTCTTCTTCTTCTGCTACGGTATTATTCACAATCTCATCCTCTTCCTCTACTACTAAAACCAGGAGATATATTGCTAAAACCCCACGAAGCCCTTTTCTTTTCAAACGCAACTACAACCCCGCTTCACTTCCATTCCCTCCTTCCACAAGGAGGTATTCTTTTATTATTTTATTGTTAATCAACTACAATAATCATCAAATTCTTCATCTTTATTTACCTTACTAATAAAAAGTTTTTATCTTTTCTAGTACAAAGTTTTGTAGAGTTCAAGCAACTGTATTAAAGGAAAATGAAGATGAGAAAGTTGTTGTAGAGGAATCATTTAGACCCAGCACTCTCACTCATGGCCCGGAGGCCTCACCACAACCTTCATCCCCTACTGAATTAGACAAGTGGGTTGTCAAGCTTGAACAATCTGTCAATATCTTTCTCACTGTAAGATTTCTTGAATTTGTTTCCATATTACAAGGGCTTCTAGTTTGTTCTTGGCATAATTTATTTAATTGTTCCCATTTTTATTTCTAGTTTTTTTTTAATTATTATTATAGGAGAAAACACTTGGGGCTGTAGTATCAAGTATGTATTTGACTGTTGTTTTCGTTTCTTGATTTCTTTTATGTCAGGATTCGGTGGTAACGATTCTTGATGCATTGTATCATGGCCGTGATTATGCTAGGTTCTATGTTTTGGAAACTATTGCTAGAGTTCCTTATTTTGGTGAGTACTGCTCATATTTATTGATTTCTCTTTCAATTTTGATTAAACCCATCAAGGGTTTAGTAGTTTGACTAAACAAGTTTATGTTCTTAAATGTTATAACTGAGGTTATTGATGGGTTAGAATTTGGATGGTCATGCTAGTTACTGATAAAATGATCTTTTTGATGTGGTCTACTTTCGACAAGAGAGAATTTGACTCCCCATTGATTCATATAGACATCATACTTCACTTCCAAAATGCAATAAGAAATCATTGCAGTTCATCAAAATTGAATTTGCTGACTTGGTTTTGAGGTTTATTGAGTTGCTCTCTTTATGCTATAGATATATTGAATTTGATGGTAATTGCCAATTTCTGAACTATGGCAGCCTTTATATCTGTTCTTCATTTGTATGAAAGTTTTGGGTGGTGGAGAAGATCTGATTATATCAAAGTGCATTTTGCTGAGAGCTGGAATGAAATGCATCACTTGCTTATTATGGAAGTAAGTAGTTTTCGTAGTTTTATTGGTTACATGTTTCTTTTATCGATTCTGTTAGGAGGACATTTTTTCTTTTTTTTCTGTTGGTCATGGTCTCAAGTTCACTAAATGTTGTTATTTTCAAACCCTTCACTGATTCAGTTTGTGATTCCTTCCATGGGATGGCATTTGAATAATGAATGGTCTGTAAATTTAATATAGATATAGTAAAGTTAGCATGAGAATAGTCTATAGTAAATTGAAGAAGAAAATAGAAACTGCTCCTTTTCCAATGAAGATTGGTTGTAAATACAGAATACACAAACTCAACCTATGGCGCACTCATGAGTCATAATCATGCATGTGCAAGTACAAACCTTTGCAGGTCCAATCTATTTATATGCGGTACAGTGGCTCCAAGTAAAAAAATACCATACCAAAATCCTCATGATTCTGATGGCCTTGTAATTTGGTTGCAGGAATTGGGTGGCAATTCTTGGTGGTTTGACCGCTTTCTTGCTCAGCACATGGCATTTTTTTATTACATCATGACAGTCTTAATGTATGCATTAAGCCCAAGAATGGCATGTAAGTACTTGCATCTGGATTTTGCTGGTTATGAACTGTCTTGCATTATAACATCCCACTCATTCAATCCTCTAGAGTCATGAGAGATTAAATGATATGAGAGTTTATCATTTAATGAGAACATAACTGAAAAAAATGATGAACCAGGTGTTCCTGTATAAAATTTTCAATTCTGACATATTTTTGGAACTCTTGCAACCATTATTTGAATTCATAGAGCTCAAAAAAGCCCCATATTTGTTGATTTCTATTGTTTTGGATTTTTTTTAGTTTGGAAGAGGATAAACTTCATTTGCTTTATAGCTACTTTTATTTTTTTTTTCTTTTTTACTGTTTTTCTTTATGTTGCTTCAAGCCCACTGGAAAAGCACCTTAAATAAATCATCTTGTAGACAAAATAATTGCTGAATAAGCCCACCCTCAGTCGTTTATCTCAGATTGGTGAGTAATGGGTTGTTTGGGACTCAAACCCTGAACTAGTTAGATGGGGGAGCAGAGAATTTATATGTCAAAAAAACTTGATACTTGTTTCAAAATTTCTGATTTTGGTAACTTTAATTTACTTTTATTGCTTTATCCCCATAGGAAGAACTCCCAAAATAAATTGTCTAATAGACAATTCCATTGCAGAATAACCCACAAGTCATTTATCTCAAAATGGTGATTTTGATAAATTCATTTTGATCATTTTTTCAGATCACTTCTCTGAATGTGTTGA
Source organism: Populus nigra (assembly GCF_951802175.1). Classification (NCBI taxonomy): domain Eukaryota; kingdom Viridiplantae; phylum Streptophyta; class Magnoliopsida; order Malpighiales; family Salicaceae; genus Populus; species Populus nigra. The sequence continues at coordinate 22,279,459 of NC_084858.1, read as the reverse complement.
GAACCACGCATTTGAAACTTATGACAAATTTATCAAGGCACAAGGAGGTATGCTATGACTTTCATATGTTCGTAGATGATATTAGAGTAGTTTCTTGCACATCCATCATCTGCGAGTATAAATGTTGAGAAAAAAAAAATTGTCATTATCTTGCTCTCACTTTTTGCTGGTCAGTTGGCCACTATCACTTCATTTGTTCGTCTTGTACATGTTTCCTTTTCTTATTTTTTGAGAGGAATTATGTGAATAGTGTTGCCTAACCCGTAAGATGACCTTTTATGTGAATAGTGTAATATGATCAATCACTTGGGAGTTATGACACCTCTGGATGCTATTAATCCATGGGTTGATGATACTTAAAAACCTTTATATGTATGCAAATGCATTCAGGCCATGGGGCACCCCAAAAATCTATCAGCATGCAGAACAGTTTGATGAAGGATCTCTATCATATGCTTAACATTATAGAATATAGATTCTATTTCGTCCAAAATCAATGGACTTATTCTGAGTTGTTCTGGTTGCTTTGCTTCATTGTAGAGGATTTGAGAAAAATGCCTGCACCTGAGGTTGCTGTAAAATATTACACTGAGGGTGATTTGTACTTGTTTGGTAAGTTTTTATGTAACAAACTACAGTTGCATCATATATGATGTGAGAGCATGGCATAACAACTCTATTATGATCCCTTCCAGATGAATTTCAAACTTCCAGAGCTCCCCATTCTCGTAGGCCAAAAATAGGTAAAATAAATTTCAAGTCTTTTTTCGACAATTTTTATTTTAAAGAGGATTTTTTTTTGTTTTTTTTTTTTTTTTTTTTGGGGGGGGGGGGGGGAGTTAAATTTACGTAGAGACTAACAGAACTTTTGTTCGCTGTTTTTAAAATTTTCCTTTTCTTTCCAGAGAATTTGTATGATGTATTTCTGAACATCAGAGATGATGAGGCTGAACATTGTAAGACCATGGGGGCCTGCCAAACTCATGGAAATCTCCGCTCTCCACATTCATATCCAGAGGATGCTTTCGAAGATGATACTGGCAGTGAGCTTCGTCAAGCAGATTGTGGAGGGGTTGCTGATTGTTTAGAGAAATCTGTAACATCTCCTCCGTCAAAGCAAAAGCAAAATATTTGAGGAAAGGAGAACAAGGAAACAGTATACACTTCAGGTGATGAATAGTGAGAAATTGTATACACAAACATAACAAAGTTACAAATTATACAGGCCTTTAAGAGTTGTATATGAAAATTCAATACCCCTTGAAGTTGCGTTTTTAAAGTAGTTTCCTGGATAACAGAGTTGCCCACTTGATATGGTCCCCTGTTATTGCAACTGCCTAGAAGGCATAGACTCTGATAGAATTTAAATCCAAAAACCTGGCTCTAGTGCTTTTCCCGGATCCCTGTTGGATTGACTGGAACACTGAACATTTAAAGCTTCTCGACGGTCACAGGTCAAGTAAACCGAGCCTGTGCAACCATCTCTTTAAAATCAAATGGACACAGCAAGCCTGGTATCTTCAACACAGGAATACCAGTGCTGTCTCAAAAACGTCATTTTGCTTATTGCTTGGTCTGGGTGGGGCTCACGGGCATGCGCAAAATTTTGTTGCAAATAAAGCAAGTCAACAATCAGAAATGAAACAAGAGTTCCTGTAGAACAATTTATGTGATGACAGCTTGTCTTACTGGTCGCTCAACGAGTTGATTTCTATTGTGGCAAAGGAAAAGAACCAAGGGGAATGCTTATATCAATGGTGTGTGTTTAAGATTGTTCAAGGACACTAAAAAAACCCAACAACACTCTAATTGGTCACAACTTGCAAGTCCACTTACAACAATCAAATGAAACTAGACTAGAATGGAGTGGAGGAACACATGAGAACAGTAGCAGAAACAAATTAAGACAAGAAGATTAACAGAAGACAAGTGGGATCCACTGCTTGATAATAGACAAGCTAAATTTAATCTTATTGACAAGAAAGCATGTATCACTTTTTTTAAAATAAAAAAAAAGAAGAAGAAGAAGAAGAAGAAGAAAGAATGAACCAGGGTCAACCACGTCGTTTTGATATGAAACTTCTCTACGTTTTGAGACCAAAACTATCCCCCGCCCAACGTGGGCAGTTTGCACCCTCACAAAGCACATTCTTTACTCTCTCTAGTTAGCTAACAGCCACCTTTTCTTTTTCTTCCTTCACCACAAAAGAAGGGCAAAGCATTCACACCCTTCAACAACTCCTCCTCCTCCACATGATCGCATCACTCACTCACACCCACCACACAAAAAAAAAAAAAAACAAACAAACATGGGTGGAGAGAGCTCTATGGGGGCACTTGTCCCCTCTGTGAATTCTGAGGCAACAACCTCCAAAATGCAACCACCAACGGAGGAGTTAGACAAGGATATGCTCTGTCCTATTTGCATGCAGATCATTAAGGATGCTTTTCTCACTTCCTGTGGACATAGCTTCTGTTACCTGTGTATTACTACTCATTTAAGAAACAAGAATGATTGTCCTTGTTGTTCTCATTACCTCACCAACAACCATATCTTTCCTAATTTTTTGCTCAATAAGGTTTGTTCTTTCTTTCATTCTTTCTCATCTTTGCCAAATTTTATTTTTATTTTGTAATGTTCTGCTTGATATGATAGTTTTAAATGTTTAGAAAACTAAGCTTTTGCGTCCACAATTGTGAAGCTAGCTTATTTACAGCTTTATAAGTATTGAATGATGTAGTTATTGGAGAGAACTTATGCTCGTCAAGCAGCCAAGAATGCATCACCTTACGAACACCTTCGCCAGGCATTACAGCAGGTCTCTTGTTGTAGTTTTGATGGTTAATTGGGATTCAATATTATCTACTTGGATAAATTGTTGGCCACGTCTTCTTGCTCTTTTGGTTTTCTCTTTATTTTTTAATGATTTTCTTGGGATTCTTAGACAGGGTTGTGAAGTCTCAGTTAAAGAGCTAGATGGCCTATTGACCCTCCTTGCAGAGAAGAAGAGAAAGATGGAGCAAGAAGAAGCAGAGAGAAATATGCGGATTTTGCTTGACTTCTTGTGCTACCTCAGGAAGCAAAAGCTTGATGAGCTCAATGAGGTTCCTGATTTTTTATGGCTTTAGGCTAATTTGTAATCTGATTTTCTTTAAGTCGAGAAATTTTTGTAGGCAGTGCTACATTTCTATAATTAGAAACTTAAAATCATATGCATTTGGTACAAGAGAATATCAAACTACATTGATTGTGTCTCATATTTCTTGTCGGTACTAGTTTGATTGCTTACTGGTGTTTGATTAATCTGCAGTTGATAGTCATTTGTGCCCTTTGCAGATTCAAACAGACCTGCAGTACATTAAGGAGGACATAAATGCTGTAGAGAGGCAAAGGATAGAGTTATGCAGGGCAAAGGACAGATGCTCACTAAAACTTAGGATGTTTGCTGATGATCCGAATTCTCAGTTTGTTACTCAATCAGGACCAGTTGCATCTAAAAAGAAATGGGCCCAAGCACAGGTAAGTGATCTTTTGAACTTGCATATGTGCTAGTCTCTTCATGTTTTTAGTGGTTGTGTGATTGCATAAGGGTTTCGCATTTGTTCTTAACACTTGGTTGGCCAAAATAATAACCGTCCCAACCTCCCGGGCTTGCAGCAGACTTGGATCATATCATTGAATTTCTTGCAATAGTAGCTATGCTGTTTAATTTGATTGGATATCCAAGTAGGTCATTATTCATCTTCTCTCGCTACAGTTCAATGATTTGCAAGAATGTTACTTGCAAAAGCGGCGAAATTGGGTAAGACAAGCATATAAAGAGGAAGAAAAGGATACAGATATTATGAATAGAGAAGGATATAATCCAGGTCTTGAGGATTTCCAATCTGTGCTGACCAATTTTACTCGATACAGGTGGATGGATTTCTAAGTGTTGATTCTTTGTTTTACTTGCAATTTGAAAACTGCTTTTGTCACTTATACTTCTGGTTGGTTGTTGTTTTAGTCGGTTGAGGGCCGTTGCTGAACTGAGACATGGTGACCTTTTCCACTCCGCTAATATTGTGTCTAGGTTAGCTGGAATTTCTACCACTCTCTTGTAATTTCACATGTTTTCTGCTTTGCTCATAAAGTTTACATTTCCCATGGTTTTTCTTTTCCAACTTTTATATATACAGTCAAATATCTTAATCATTGTAAAATCACATTATGCTGCAGCATAGAATTTGATCGTGATGATGAACTGTTTGCTACTGCTGGAGTTTCTAGGCGCATTAAGATTTTTGAGTTTTCCTCGGTAAGTGTGGGAAAGAGGGTTATAGAATTGAGTCGTGAAGTTCATTCTTCTTCTAGTTTGTAGACCAGTGAAAATTTATGGACTCGAACTCTTGTCATTCAACCTTTGTGATGTGGCTAAGATGTTATTGAGGATGTGTATAATATTACAGAATGCAAGTACGCTGTAACCTAGCCAGCATTTTACAAGTTTGTTGTTGTGTAATGAGATTTTTTGTTTCATTTCTTTCTAGGTGATGAACGAACCGGCAGATGTGCATTGTCCTGTTGTGGAAATGTCCACGCGATCTAAACTTAGTTGCTTAAGTTGGAACAAGTATACGAAAAATCATATTGCTAGCAGTGATTATGAGGGTATAGTAACTGTTTGGGATGTAACTACTCGCCAGGTACATCATGATACTTCATTTTTGTTGTTCCGCCATATATGCTCATGACAGGCTGACACCAGTGAAGGAAACTCTGGATATAGTCCTACGCTTTAATGTTCTTATATGAAATCGATGTTGTTCTCAGGCCTGAGATCTGCAAAGCTGGAATGCAAATTTATGATTTTTCCGTTGCTCTGTAAAATGGCCTTAAAGTTCCATAAACCTGTCATTTCCCAATTGTTTTTTTTTTTTTGGATCGAGGTGCTAAATTACACTTAACAAAGCCTCTTCCCACCAGAGCATAATGGAATACGAGGAGCATGAAAAGCGAGCTTGGAGTGTTGATTTTTCACGGACTGAACCTTCAATGCTTGTATCTGGCAGTGATGACTGCAAGGTATTATTGAAGTGATCCAGAAACTATTTTTCTTGTTGGTTATAGACTGAAGACTGGTTTAATTATGCATCCCTGCTGCTTAGATATGATTCTATGTTGAACAGGTCAAAATTTGGTGCACACAGCAAGAAGCAAGTGTTCTTAACATTGATATGAAGGCAAACATTTGTTCTGTCAAGTATAATCCTGGATCCAGCATTCATGTGGCGGTATGTCTCTGTAAGATTCTCGCTAAATGATTCGTGTTCCTTATGATTTTTTCTAGCACACAATGAAAATCTTATGCCTGAATTTTTTCCTTTGAAAGCCCGTGGCCTAGAAAGATCCACTAATATCATATTTTCCATTAAAATAAAAGCAAAGAAATAAAACACCTTTTTCTTCTTTTCTAATTAGAGAGCAAGCAAGAAACTTTCCAGCGCCTTTTCAATCATCCAGTTTATGTTGAAAATCTAACTGGATGGAACACATTAGATATTCTTCTGAATGAATTCATGCTTAAGAGAAATGACACTTGATATTCTGCAGGTGGGATCTGCTGATCATCATATTCACTACTATGACTTGAGAAACATTAGCCAACCGCTATATGTATTTAGTGGGCATCGGAAAGCTGTTTCATATGTGAAATTCCTGTCTAGCAACGAACTGGCTTCTGCATCTACGGACAGCACATTGCGCTTATGGGATGTAAAGGATAATTTAGCAGTAAGTTATGATGGTACTTTCAAAGAAAGAAAATACAGTCCTCTGAACAAAGCACTAGTTTCATTGCTTTCTATGGAAATGTGCTTGCATCTGTGTTGTACTATTTTCCATTTCTCTCCATGGCGCTTTGATCTTGAACCTATTTCAACTAACTTCCAGATTTCCATGATCCTTTTATTTTTTCAGTTGCGGACATTTAGAGGCCACACAAACGAGAAGAATTTTGTGGGTCTCACAGTGAACAGCGAATACATTGCTTGCGGCAGCGAAACAAACGAAGTGTTCGTGTATCACAGGGTTAGAAAACATTTGAATTGGTTTCTCTGGCATAAAAAAAATCCTTTAATAACACAGTTTTGCCAACAATTGCAGGCTATCTCTAAACCCGCAGCTTGGCATAGATTTAGTACGGATTTGGAGAACGGTGAGGATGATTCTGGATCGTATTTCATTAGCGCTGTGTGTTGGAAGAGTGATAGCCCTACAATGCTAACCGCAAATAGTCAAGGAACCATTAAAGTGCTTGTTCTTGCTGAATGAATGATCTAACTCTTTAAATCCTACTCAACATTGACTTCTGTATCCAGATGGAGAATGCGTTTTACTGTACAAATTAACTGGCAAGTAACATGCCTATCACTAGGCATGAAATTGGCAGGGATTAGGAGAGTGTGCATTCCCACCTACGAAGAAGCCTTCAGTTGTGTTTGCAATATCTTTTTTTCTTGCCACTCCAATTTCATACATGTCAGAAAACTCACTTCTTTCAGCTCAGTTGCCAGAATTTGCTTTGAACAGTTCTATTCAGGTCTTGGCACTTTGGGGAACAAACTTTAATGGGAAATTGCCATGCTCAATTAGCAATCTCAAATCCTTGAGAATCTAAGACCTGAGTGGCTGCAAATTTTGTGGAGTTATCCCATCATTACTTGCAAACCTTACCTAGTGAGACTAGAATTACATTTATTTTTGTGTTTTAAAATTATTTTTATTTTAAATTAATTATTTTAATATTTTTATATCATTTTAATATGTTAATATTAAAAATAATTTTCTTGGTGCACAAAACAGTTCCACCAACAAAATTCAACGTTATGTTCCCAGCTGCATATGGAAAACAACTCTCCAAACCTTAGATTTGTCCCACAATCCAATTGATGTTTTTCCTAAAGCTCTTCCTTTTACCATGCTAAACAGCACAAACTCTTCTTCTCCCGTGCTGCAGCTGTTGACAATATCTTGCTGTGACTTAAATAGCTTTCCAGATTTTAGAAAAAATCAGAAGCGTTATCTCGACCTTTGAGGAAACAAACTGAGTGCTCAAATACCCAACTGGATATGGAATTTGAGTGTATCATATCTTAACCTTTAGGAAAACTCCCTGGAGTTTTTGAACCAAACTTCACCAGTTATTCCAGTTAATTCCTTAGAAACTCTTGATCTTAATGCTAATCTATTGCATGGTTCATTCCCTAAACCTATGTGCAATTGCAGTCAACTCTCTTTTCTTGAATGTCTTATAACCACTTTAGTAGTCAAATCCCGGATTGTTTGGGCAATATTCCATACCTCAGGGTGCTGTCTTTACGAGGAAATAACCTCAATAGCATGCCCGATCTTGCATTAGAAAGAAGTTTGCACTTGCAGTCACTCAAAATTAATCCATGGCAATAAACTGAAAGGTTAATTGCCAATATCCTCAGACAATTGTTTCAAGCTCGAGGTTTTGGACCTTGGACACAACATGATACGTGACAAAGTTAGTCATTTCATATTAAAATTTAGCCACGTGAATTAGCTTAACATTAAATTTATAATTTTTAAAAGTTGAATATCAATTTGCTTTAAAATTAGCTTAATATCAATTTGCTTTAAAATTTAATTCATATTAAATTTACAATTAGCTTAACATCAGTTTGCTTTAAAATTTAAAGTTTAATTTAATATAAGGGTAAGCCAATTTAAAAAAAACAAACAAAAAAAAACCCATGGGATTAGGTTTCCCGGTTTTTTCCTTAAAAAACCGGATTTAACCGAACCGAACCGGTTTGGTTTGAACCAGTTTCCGGTCCGGTTCAGTTAATTTTATACAAAAATACTGTAATTCAGTTTGGTTAGTTTTTTGAGTCTAAACCGAACTGAACCAAACCGTGAATACCTTTACGTGACATATTCTCATTCTGGTTGTGGCTGCCACCTGCATTGAAGATTCTTTTGTTGTGAGATATTAAATGTTTTGGTTGAATTTGACTTTTTTCAGTAGTGTGAATATTTTTCCAAACTTGTCAAATTTTTTGAGTCTAAACCGAACTGAACCGAACTGTGAATACCCTTATGTGACATATTCCCATTCTGGTTGTGGCTGCCACCTGCATTGAAGATTCTTTTGCTATGAGATATTAAATGTTTTGGTTGAATTTGACTTTTTTCGATAATGTGAATATTTTTCCAAACTTGTCAAATTTAATGGATTTAAAAAATTATGAGATTTTTTTTATCTCAGATAAGAAAAGACTCAACTCTCTTGAACTCATTCAAGAAAATAAACATTTTTTCTTGGGCTCGACCTAGAAAATAACTCTTCTCCCTTCAGCATGATAAAGGGAAGGACGCCATCTTTCTTGGGCACAACCAAGAAAATGACCCTTCTCCTTTAGACCCGGCCAAGAAAATAACTCTTTTCTCTTGGACATAGTCATGAGAATGACCTTTTTTCTTAGGGCTCCACCAAAAAAATAACCAAATATATTTGGATTCAGTCATGTGTCGAGCCTAGAACAATAAGGGTTTACAAGTTATCAGACCCAATATAGTTGGGTTCAATCAAAGAACAAGCCTAGCTCCCTTGGACATAGTTGAGGGACAAACTCAGCTGTCTTTGACTCGACCAAGCAAAAAGCCTAGCTGTCCTGGGTTCAACCAAGAAAAAAACCCAGCTCCCTTTCTCGTGCTTAGTTTAGTGGTAGAGTTCTTGGATGTAGTCTAAGGAAAGAGCTTAGCTTTTATGGGCTCAACTATTTTTTATATCTTGCTTTCCCTACACCCCTAAATATAAAAAAATCTTTCAATAGCTTGCCATATCTATCCTCATTAAATGCTATTATTTCAAGATGACACTTCAGTTCCTTCTCTCCATAAAAGAACAAAACTCAGGAGTTATAAATATTCTCACGAATCTTTCAAGCTCCAGATTTACAAACTTTTTATTTTTAATATTTTTAGCATATATATTTTTAGAGTCTATTTTTCTAAAATATCATTGTAATTTTTTTTAAAAAAATATTTATTTAAGCATATGAAAGTTCTCAAATCCATAAAGAAAAAAAAATTACAAGTACCAGTAATCAGTCATATTAGCTTACCAAGCATAAGATACAAACTATCACCCACATTAGTTAAAAAAAATAAATTAAATTGCTAAAACCAAAAGAAAAACATCAAATATCATGTTCCTCGACATGTTGAATTTTGGGATATTATCACATGCCATGGACCTATCTTCCAATGAAATTACGGGTAATCTATCAAAGAAAATGTAAAAAGTTTAAAAGCTATGCAAATTTACAGGTGACTATTATGAACAAAGGGTTGGAAATGCATATGGCGAGAATACTGAGCGTGTCCACCTGTCTTGGCGTCTCTCAAAACAAAATTCCATGGGGAAGTTCCTGAGGAGAGAAGAAATCTCAAATCACTGAAAGCCCTCTAGCTACTTGTCTCCAACTTCCTTGGTCAAATGCCATCATTAATGATGAACCTAACCAAGGTCGAGTCCTTAGATCTCTCACAGAACCAACTGTCTGGGGAGATTCCTCGTCAACTTAATTACAAGCCTGACATTCCTTGCTGTAATGAACCTCTCATGTAACCGACTGTGATAATTGTCAAACGCTTCTTATGAAGGGAACCCACAATTACGCGGCCTCTTTTGACAAGGAAATGCATTGTTGATGATCCCATCCCTCCACCAGTACTTGTCAACGATGACGATCCATGGACAAAGTATATGCTTGATATTTGGAAAATTGTGGTGATGTGGTGTCTGTGGATGCGGACTAGCAATTGGTTTCTCTATGGGATATATAACATTAAGTAAGACGAGGATCAATCAAATGGTTCACTGATATTCGAAAGGAAAGCAAGGAAGCATGGGAGAGGGTTCAGGCAAGGTCGTCAGAGGAGGCCTCGAATTGGAAGGTGATCGGAGTTGGAAAGCAGATATTAATTATCACCAGGTATGTAAACCATGCGTTCTCAAGTAGAAAATTAAAAAAGCTGGCCGTGGTTATTAAATTTGGAAGTTATTTCTGTGAAGAAATATTTATACAATGAGTGAACTAATTTTTTTTTATGCAGGTGGAAAGCGCGCACTCGTTGAAATTCGACTCTCTCTTCTACACTCATTCATTGATGAAGCAGCTTTTGGAATAGATGAATTATAAAATTCAGTCTTGGGATCGACAATAATTTGGTACGAAGTTGTGGAAGCCAGGAGCTATAACATTGGAAATTAAACTCCATAATTAACAGAGCTTGCTTTTTAGCACGAGGGATGCTTTGATGCTCCATTCTCTACTCTTGCAAAACCACACATTTAGAGCTTTTAAAAAGCTGTAAAGCTAGCCTTCAATTAATTGTGGTCCTAGCAAGTGACGATGATTATTATTATCACGATAGACTTGAAAAATGAAGATGCTGGTAGCCTTGAGATTTCATTGTCAGGAGCTTCCTACTTTTTGGGGAGGCTGATAACCCACATAGAAAAAAATAATCGTCTCATCTCAATCAAAGACTGGAAAGTGCTATAAAGGGTGTCTGCCCAATTTGCACCAAGCTTGGCCCGGGATAAAGAATAAAAAGAAGAGTTTCACAGGAAAATCATCGGTCGAGGGTTTGGTTTTGACCGGATTAAACCTGATTTGATTAAATGAACGAATTAATCTAGATTTTTGATTAGGATAAACAGATTTTTTTCTTTTTATGTTTTTTTTTAATCTGGACCAGTTGAGCCCTCAGCCGACATGTGCTTACAACTATTGGGGGGGGGGGGAGATTAGTATCAGAGATTATATATATTACATAAGCTAGCAAGTAATCCTCCACCATCACGTCCTCAAATTCATTCTTTAAGCAGCAGCCACCACCACCACCACCACCACCAGTAATGGAGGCTCCCATTAACCTCTTTTATCATTCTATTAGTATTGGCGCTGACGTCTTCAGTACTTTTGCGTATTTATATATTAAAGACTTGTCTATTAAAAAAAAATTCACTGCCCTTATAGACCTGCACCCAAAGCATACCCTGCCGGCCGTTGAGTGCCCAAAGAATAACAGCTAAAAATAGTTTTTTAGTGCCTAGATTTAAAAAAAAAAGCTATTTTGATCCTTATGTTTAATATTGTTTTATAAATAAATCCTCAACAGGAAGGTTTTTGGGTTTTATGTTAAATCAAATTGGAGTTGTTACGTTAAACTCAATTTATCTTACAGGTTAAGTGCTATCTAATCAAAATCAAAAGCTTTCATTTGAATTAGAGAGTGCTTGTCGGTGTAGTAGTGATTTCTTTTTAATTAACTTTTTATTCTGAAATATATGTCAATGATATTTTTTTATTTTTTAAAAATTATTTTTAAAATCAGCACATCAAAACAATCCAAAACATATAAACTATATTAAATTTTAATAAAAAAAATATTGAATTTTTTGAAAGCACGATTTATATCGCGTTCCCAAACACATTCTTAGTTTCATAAATAATGTAGTGTGTAATAGTGATAGTGGTTGTTTTAAATTTTTTTTAAAAAGATATATCAAAAAAATATATTTTTTTATTTTTTAAAATTTATTTTCTGTGTAAAAAATAATTTAAAAATATTAAAAATATTTAATTTCTTTTAAAAAAACAATTTTTTCAACAATATAGAAAAAAAAAAAACACAAACAAACAAAGACTGCCTGAATACTCAGGCACAACACGCGAAAATATTTCAAGGAAGAGGAAAAAAAGGGAGCATGTTACACACTTGTCAGTCCATCATTGGGTACTAGAGTTCAAAGTTGTGTGCAATCTAATCTGAAGAATCCCATTGATGGGGCGAAGCACTCCTGTCTTTCTGCGATCCCTACTTTTTAAGGAAACCCCTCTTTGCAGATTCATTCTTATAATTATATAAAAAAGATCCTATCTTCTCTCTCTTTTTGGCGCGAAAGCGGAAAATGAGAGTTGGTAGCAGGAGTGATTTAGGAGGGGGAGAGAGAGGGAGCCTGATTGAGGTATCGCCGGCAGATAATAATCGGCCGGCCATGGGAGAGGAGAGGGAGGGAGAAGAAGAGCTGTTGGTGCCACCGCTGAATTTTGCGATGGTGGATAATGGAATATTTAGGTCGGGTTTCCCTGATTCTGCTAATTTCAGCTTCTTGCAATCCCTAGGTCTACGTTCCATTCTGTAAGCATCCACCACCTTCATCTACTTTACTATTTTATTTTAAATGGCTTTAATCTTCTTCTTCATCATCTTCTTCTTCTTTATAAAGATATTTGTGCCCAGAACCATATCCAGAAGCAAATTATGAGTTCTTGAAGGATAATGGAATTCGGCTTTTTCAGTTTGGGATTGAAATGTGCAAGGTAATTTTTTCTTTTTAAGAAAAAGTATTTGCTTTTCTTAAATTTTTTCAAGAATAATTACAATTTTGGATTTTCAAATGTTTGGTTGATTAATCAAAATGAGTGAAAGTTTGCAAATTTAGTGTTCCATAATCTCATGTTGATGTAAAAACATGACTAAAAAGATGGTATCAGGATAGCCCGGCTATGAAATTTTTAAATAATAATAAAAAAAATTTCACCAGGAAGAAACTTCTTTATTGTGCAATTGACTAGGTTTGAAACAATATTGGCCTTCTTCTCTTAAGAGTTGAGATTTGTAGGATTATATTCCTTGCATTTGAAACAATATTCTTCTCTCCAAGTTGATGGCAATTGATAATGCGGAGTGGACAGGAACCTTTTGCAAACTTTCCAGAGGAAACAATCCACGAAGCATTGAAAGTAATCCTTGGTATCTTGAAAGCTTCCAACTTTTTAGACTAGTCGTTCGCAGTTTGCTTGTTTTACAATATGCTCATGCTCGTCTTTTTCCCATACCAAATGTAAAGAATCACCCTGTCTTAGTTCATTGCAAGCGAGGAAAGGTACCTTGCTTATATTACTTCGCTCTGCTTTCTTAGAAAAAACGTATGTGCATGTGCTGATAGTTGGATCTTTGATCTATTTCCAGCATCGTACTGGATGTCTTGTGGGATGTTTGAGAAAGTTGCAAAGATGGTGCTTGTCATCTATATTTGATGAATACCAGAGATACGCAGCAGCCAAGGCTAGAGTGTCAGATCAGAGGTTTATGGAGTTGTTTGACATTTCAAGCTTTAAGAATTTACCAGTCCTTTTCCTCAACCAGATCTTCTGCAAACAGATAATATATAAACCTAGCGAGGATAAGAGTGTCTGTACGAGATTGACGAGTGCAGAAACTGATTCGAGTTCAATGGTATCGGAAGCTAGAGCATATCAGTATGCCTAGTGTTCTGTTTCTTCTTCCCCCCCATCTTATTGTGTTATGCTGTACCTGATGCAAATGTCTAAGGAAATTGGACCTGAAACCCAGTATCTTTACATGGTTCTCACTGTCCTAAGCAAATTAGTACAAACTTGAAATCCAGTATTTTTTGAGAATTTTTTTATTTTTTTTTTGTTGTGTTAAAAATAAAAAATAAAATAATATTTTCATGTATTTTTAAATAAAAAAATATTTTAAAAAGAGTTTTCCAAGTCTAAATTTGAATCAAGGGCATCCAGTTCCAGTTATGTTGCTGATTCCTTGTATCCGAAAGACGCTACATCGGCAGAACTATATTAGAAGACAATTTGAATAAATATTTTCAAAACCCAAAAGCCAAAAGGAATTAACCAAATCCTCAAATATGATTACCTCCGATCTTTTCAAATGATCGAAAAAGATTATTTTTAATAACAAAAAGAATCAATTCAATAAAAAAAACAATTCATTGTAAAATGAAAGTGACAGAAATGTGGACGAGCAACAATCGAATCGTCAATCAAAGAATGACGACTGAAACGATATCTCGGCCATTACATTTGTTCTACCTCTGTTCTTTCGAGCGAAAGAGACACTGAATCCGTCTCTCATCCCATTGACAGAACTGAGGCTTTGATGCTAAAGATCTTCACTTTAAGCAAAAGGAACACGACCCCTTGAAGTATAGACCAGAAAACTCAAGCTTTGATGCATAAAAACGTTGCTCTAAACAAAAACAAAGAAAACAGAGCCCCGTGTAAGGGTCAGGGAATAAAAAATGTTGTTTCGATGTTAAAGATCATTGCTTCAAATTCAAAAACAACAAACCATTAAGACACAGGCAGAAATTTTTTTGAAGTGACACCGCTAGTTTCTAGGGTCTGCGGGGTGGTTTACAGGAGGTCACAGAGGTTTTTATAAAGGAATGATAAAACCCTAGAAGCCTTTTTACTATTACCATATCACCCTTTGAAATTCTCATATTGACGTATCTGTGCTACAACGTGTTTATCTCCCACTAGACTAGATCCTCTGGGCCATGCATGATGTGATGAATATCCAATTGGGTTGCTAGCCCAAAAGTCGGATTTTTCTCTTCTAAAGGATCGTCAGATCAAACGGCTGACAATGACTTCACAACGGAGTCCATATTTGTTTATTGGACCCAATAAACTGATCCCTACCAGCATCTTCTAGGGTTTTCTTTGAAGGTCCCCAAAACCCCATCTAATCCTACACTGAACTGAACTCCAGCTCAACGTTTCTCAAAACCCCTCTCAAACTCAGCTTTTTTGAGCCTTTTCAAGCTGTAAAGGTATCGACTGTTTTTCAGTAACTGTAAGTACTCTTTTCTCTATGCCCCTTTATAATCAGAGCTCAAAGATTGCGACTTTCAATGTTATTTTGATTGAATTTAAGCTCAAGTAAGTAATTTTCCAATTGGGTTCCTGAGATTTTGTGAGTTAGGGAAGGTTTAATCATATGGGGAAATCTGGAGGTAAGAAAAAGAAGGGAATTGGTGCTGGTGCAAACCAAGCATTGAGTGGGGAAAATAATGGTAATTCAAATTCAAAAGCTATCCCAAATGCTAATGGGGGTATTGGTTTAGACTCTTCAATATTTTTGAAAAGAGCCCATGAGCTTAAAGAAGAAGGGAACAAGAGGTTTCAGAACAAGGACTATGCAGGTGCTCTTGAACAATATGACAATGCCCTTCGCTTAACTCCCAAAACACACCCTGATCGTGCTGTGTTTCATAGCAATAGGGCTGCTTGTTTGATGCAAATGAAACCTATTGATTATGAGACTGTTATTGCTGAGTGTACTATGGCACTTCAAGTGCAGCCACAGTTTGTAAGGGCTCTTCTTAGGAGGGCTCGTGCATTTGAGGCCATAGGGAAGTATGAAATGGCTATGCAGGATGTTCAGGTTTTGTTAGGGGCTGATCCGAATCACCATGATGCTTTGGATATTACTCGGAGATTGAGGACTGCGTTTGGTCCTCGCCAAGAGGCTCAGCAGGACCTCCAGAGCCGTCCATCCCCCGCTGCCTTAGGGGCGTCTGCGGTGCGTGGTGCCCCCATTGGTGGTCTTGGGTCTTGTTTACCAGCCCGGCCAGTTTCGAAGAAGGCAGCTGCACCACCTGGGGGATCTGTTGTATCTCCTAGTAATAAGATGGAAAAGCCTCTGATGGATTTGGTCAGTGAAAATGGTGCTGTGACCAAAAACCAGTTACCGAAACTTGTGTTGAAGCCTTTCAGTGATTCTTCAAAAGCTTCTGCTAATCCAGGAAAGGATAGACAGGGAAAGGAGTCCCTATCTTCCTCAATGTCGTTGCCTAGACAGGTTTCATTGTTGGCAGTTCGATTAAGACCATTGAAACTTGTCTATGATCATGACATAAGGCTAGCACAGATGCCAGTTAATTGTACTTTTAAAGGGCTAAGGGAGATGGTGAGCAAGCGTTTTCCATCATCCAAGTCAGTTTTGATCAAATACAAAGATACTGATGGGGATTTGGTGACTATAACATGCACAACTGAACTCAGATTGGCAGAGTCCTCTGTAGACAGCCTTCTGGTAAAGGAGCCTGATGCAGATCAAACAGATTCCGTTGGAATGTTGAGATTGCATGTTGTTGAGGTGAGTCCAGAGCAAGAGCCAACATTACTGGAAGAAGAGGAGGAGGAGGATGAGAAGCCTCTTGAGAGTGAAGAGAACAAGGGGGGTGAAAGTGGGTCGCATTCATCGCTTGGTGAATCTGTGTTAGAAGTGGTTGATACTGAAATTGACAAGGCAGAGAAAGAAACTACAAAGGAGAAACCAGGAGCTTCAGAGGATCCAGAAAGCAAGGAAGTAGAGATGGATGATTGGTTGTTTGAGTTTGCTCAACTATTTCGCACCCATGTTGGTATTGACCCAGATGCTCATATTGACTTGCATGAACTTGGGATGGAGCTTTGTTCAGATGCTCTTGAGGAGACAGTAACAAGTGAAGAAGCTCAAAGCCTTTTTGATAAGGCTGCCTCAAAGTTCCAGGAAGTGGCTGCTTTGGCTTTTTTCAATTGGGGAAATGTCCATATGTGTGCAGCAAGAAAACGCATACCTGTAGACGAGTCTGCTGGAAAGGAGGTTGTGTCTGCACAGCTTCAAGCAGCTTATGGCTGGGTAAAGGAGAGTTATTCTTTGGCCAGGGAGAAGTATGAGGAAGCACTCTCAATCAAGCCTGACTTTTATGAGGGTTTGCTGGCATTGGGGCAGCAGCAATTTGAAATGGCCAAACTTCATTGGTCATTTGCTCTTGCTAATAAAATAGATCTCTCAAGCTGGGACTCTGTGGAAACTCTTAAACTCTTTGACAGTGCAGAGGAGAAGATGAAAGCAGCAACTGAGATGTGGGAGAAGCTGGAGGAGCAGAAAGCAAACGAGCTAAAAGATCCAAGTGCAAGCAAGAAGGATGAAATGTTGAGAAGAAGAAAGAAACTAGGAAGTAATGTTGAATGCGAGTCCTCTGAAAGTGGTTCTCAGGGTGAGATTACGCCGGAAGAAGCAGCTGAACAAGCAGCAGTGATGAGATCACAGATACATCTTTTCTGGGGTAACATGCTTTTTGAACGATCCCAAGTTGAGTGCAAGTTAGGAATGGATGGTTGGAAGAATAAACTTGATGCTGCAGTTGAGCGCTTTGGGCTTGCTGGAGCATCTGACGCTGACATTTCAATGGTTTTGAAGAACCATTGCTCCAATGGAGATGCAGCGGAAGGAGATGACAAAAAGGTTCAGAATTCAAACACTGATAATGTTAATGGAGCAGATAAGAGTGAGGTAAATAAAGTATGATAGAAGTATAGACTGATGTTTCCTTAGTGTGAAATGGCATCCATGAATAACCTCCTTGTGTTCCCGTTAATGAACATAAAGCCGGGGGAAAGAAGTTCTTTTCTCTCTGCTGGAGGATGAATTCTGGAAATGACTGTTTGGGTCTCAGCATTGAAAAGGAGTGTACCCCAACAGATATTTACAATATTTGCATTGCAAAGTCTTCATGTTAACTTTGGAAGTGATGTTTTTCTGTTTGAATACCAATGAGTTTTCCATAAACAATTTGATGCTCCTAGGATTTTTGACATTAGCGTGGTCAAATAATGAATTCTTGATTTTTATGGAACACAGCCTATACTGGTTGTAGTTGTTGCAGATGGTTATGCTTTAATTATCGATTCTCTTAGTGTTTTAATTTGTTGATATTCTGGTTGTAGCATGTAGGAGTTTTTTTTTTTTTTTTCCCTTAAGATAGAAATGAAGATTTGGTGTTGAATCAAGTTAAATTTTCTTCCTTTTTAAAAGGAAGGAAAGGATTCCATGTAGTATGTCATGTTAACGTACCCACGAGCATCCAAGCAACCCTTCTGCATATCCTGTTTCTGTTACTGCTGTCCATCCATTAGACTTTGAGGATTTCTACTCTTTTTTTCCCTTGATAAATAACCTGGCTGTACTTTAACTCAGTCGCCAAGGATGAATAATCTGTTCTAAAGTTTTTGAGTTTGCTATAATACCATGTTCTTCATTTGTGTTGGTGGGTGTTACCAGTTGTCCCTCCTAGAGAGAGTTTGGTTGATGCCACCACTGTAATCAAGCGGCACATTAAAATGGACTGATGCTAGAAGACCTAAACCAAGAGGTAGTGTGAGAGCTGCTGATGCTTGCTTACCCCCCTCCAAATCACCACCCACCTTCTATCTTGTTAGTTGAATTGGCGAACAGTTCGTTGAATAATCACATGATTGTAGTCTTGCTATTGGCAAGTGAAACTAGCTGACATTTTTATTTGATTAGATTCGTTCAATGATAGCAACAAGTCACTGTGTTGAATAAATGAATCGTTTGGAGTGATTAGCCATCTGTCGTTTCGAAACTGTAGGCATGACCGTGCAAATGAGTTGGATTTTTTCTTTATTGATGGTTTGACTTGACAACACTTGTATGTTGTTGAAGATATTCAGATTGCATGATAGATATTTGATAGCGAAACATATGGCAGAGTCGTCATGAAACATGAGCATTTGCTTGAAATGAAAGGGGTAGGTCAATTCTGTGCATGTTTCTCGCAAACTGTTCCTCGTGGCTGGATTCGTTTAGCCTTGCAAGTTGCAACTATCTTTCAACAATTTTTTCAACACTCGGAAGATGGCGTTCTATAGGGTTGTGCGAGAAAGGAGCTTCGATGTGAGACAAAACACTCCCCTAGTCTCTCTGGTGGTTGCGTATGAACCATTACCGTCATAATTTAAGAGGATGGCTGGTATATACGCTGTTATTCAATGAAATCAAAGCACTTTGTTGCCATTAAATGACAATAATTGTTGTTATAATAAAAATAATCGAAACTCTTTGTGTTTTTGTTCTTGGAATGGTAATGGATATGTTACATTAGATTCAAAAATTTATGTTTTATAAATATTTCGGGATGAGTTTGAATGGGGTTTTGATTTCGAGTAAAATTGTAATCCTAACATGTAAGAAAAGCTTATTAATATAAAAGGTTCATTTAGAATTATTAATGAATTCACGATGACAGCAGCCACGGTCTTAATTTAATATTTGCCAACTCTGTGATCTGCGACTGCAAACTGCTATTTAAAACTATGGTCGTCAATTCTCATGCCAGCTTCCTCCCCCTTGTAAACAAAACAAGAAAGAGAGCAAAAATCTTGAACGAGTTTCGCCATTGTTGCCTACGGGGCTCAAGGTTGAGAGTAAAGACAGCAGAGAAGCAATATTTTAAAGCAGAACACTAGCACATGGTATTCAAGGACAAATTACATGTCAAAGTCTCAAGGAGGATTTTGGAAATGTTCTTCTTTCTACAACATAAACTCCTGTTGAAACCTTAGCCACCCCACCCCTTACACATGATCACATGAACTACGTACTACATATATAGTCCAGGCTTTCAGCTTATTCAAACACTATCAAGTTCCACGCTAGAGCAATATAGATAAATTAAGACTTAATTAATCCCAACACTAGAACCTCAACACTCCCCATCAGCACAAACACAGCACCCACTTTCCATTTCTCTAAGCAGTTGCAATTGGACCCATGTTGATTGTGGATTCTACAGCCTTCATAGCTTCAAACCTTGGCTCCTTGGCTTGGAACTTGAGGCCTGCATAGAGCTTCATATAGTCCTCAAACACAAATTTCGGGTAGATTTGGCTTTCCTTTTCTTCTTTCTCAACCAGTTCTGGTGCTGGGTAGATGACAGCATCACTTCCCGGGTTGTAGAATGATGCTATGGACATCCTGGTACCATCTGTTTGAGCTAACACACGGTGCAACACACTCTTGTATTTCCCATTGGTAATTACCTATATTAACCACACACAAAAAATTAACGGTTTAATATTGTGGTGGTGAGTTTTTTAAAATATTTTTTATTTAAAAATATATTAAAATAATAATTTTTAAAATAAAATTATTTTTTTTATTTTTTAAAATTTAATATTGATTTTAGTATGTCACGATCTAAAAATACAAAAAAAAAATTGAAGCAAATAAAAATTAAAATAACTTCAAATTTTTTTAAAATAAAGCTCTTAAAAAAAAAAAAGATCCGTTCATCCACAGGGGAGTAAATAAAATAAAGAATAATTTTTTATTTTTTTTCTTCTTGAAACAGAAGAAACCATGTAGACAGACAAACAGGCACTGAAAACTAAACCATGATGCCAAATTTCATTAAAGTTGTCTTCCCTTGGTATTCCTGTTAAAACACAGTCGCCCATTGTTCATGATTTGATCAGAACTCCATATTCTCACACTTTAAAGCCACAAAATGAAAGCGACCAAAAAGAATGGAAAGTAGTGGTCAGGATTAAAGGGAGAATAGTTGTACCTCAAGTTGGTCACCTAAGTTGATAACAATGGAGTGTTTCATGGGCGGAACATCGATCCATTGGCCATCCTTGAGCAGCTGGAGGCCACTGACCTTGTCATCTTGGAACAGTAAAATGATGCCCCCAGCATCAGTGTGGGCCCTCAGACCTTTGATCAGGTCTGGTTTAGGGCATGGAGGGTAGTTGCTGACCTTGGTTCCAAAAGTCGGTCCCCTGGAGCCACAAAAGACTTTCCTCAGGTACCCCTTTTCCAACCCAAGATTCTCACACAGCAAGTCTAAAAGTTGCTCGGCGAGTCCTTCCAATTCCAGTGCAAACTCCTTCATTGTCTTTCTGTTATATTCAGGAAAACAAGTAAACAGAGACTATTAATGAATAATGATCAACATTCATCAAGATCTAGCCCAGTTCTTTTCCTGGAGCTACCACAGAAAATTGAAATCAGATGTAAATGTAAATGTTGTAACCTGTAATCTTCTCCGAGATCAGGGATTTCAGCCAAGTTGGATTCAGGAAGGTGGCGCAAGAAGAAAGTGCTTTCCCAGTCAAGGTCATCGATTTCAGATTGAACAGCCTCAAGACCCTTGCTAGCCACCATCTCCTTAAACCTTTGCTCCATGCATTTCCTATAGTGCTCTTTTGTGAGTCTCTCCACAGCATCCAAGAGATCATGAGATATCCCATGGTTCACCAACTTCATTTGCAAGTAGTGAACATCAACAAACACATCAAAGAGACTGTTAGTATAACTAAAACGTACAAGCTGCTTCGAAGATACTTCAAAGAATTACATAGTTGATAAACATATACAGGTTAAAAAACCTTCAGATACCTCAAAGAAACCCCAGTTCTCACAGGCATCATTGATCACCTCCATGGTTAGCTTCCTCTCTTCACCATTAAGCTTTGACAAGTCAATAACTGGGAAGGTCTCCATTCTAAATTTTCTCTCTGACTATATATCTACTTCTCTGACACCAAGTGTAAACTCTTTCCACTCTCTGATGTTGTAACTCTCTTATGTATGAAATGCGTTGATGGGAAGATGCAATTTATAGACCCTGAAAAGAAGCAAAAAAGGAATAAGCTTAAAAGTTGGGGTAGCTATAAGAACTTGAAGAAAAAAGAGAGAGGGATCAAGTAAATTAATAAATCCAAATCTCATGGAAAATAAAATAAACAGAACTCGTGGAGCATGTATGGAGATCACATCATGATGGACCCCTACAACTTTTGTCTTGAAGTGTAAGCTTAAGCTGGCTGGCTGGCAGGCTACTGCCATGATTTTATGATATTTTGTGACTTGTGAATTTGTTGTAATCTCTCTGGCTAGCTATAACCTATGCTTTTATGGGGTATGACAGTACCCCACCTATTTGTGGCTGTACACTTCCTAGCTTACGTTCTTTTCTTCAGGACTTGACCAAGCAAGGGCCCGACCAATAGTGGCAATTCCTTTTTCCATGCATCCCCATCTCTCTCTTTCCTTGTGTTCGAGTGGCTGAAAGATCAGGCCACGTCCATGTCGACTAGCTAGAGAAGGTGTCCACGAAATTGCTTCTTCTTTATGTTTTTTTTTATATTATTATTATTGAGTAATGTTAAGGGGATATGTTAATAATAGAATATTTCACTTTTTATAATTGAGTGGATTCACCTTCTTCATAGTTAAGTGAAATCCTAATCCATAATTTATAGGTCTGGCCAGCTAGAAATGAGTTAAATATCTACAATGAAACTAGCTAGGTTGGATTGTGATAGCATTGCTAGTATGTTTTTGCCTACACTTGATTTTTCATATATAGTGCGGCTTAATGGCCAAGTGTATGGATGAACCAGAAATGACCTGCTTCGTGGAGCTGAAAGCATCCAAGCTGTGGTTAAATCTTGCTCGGCAACCATCTTTCTGTAAAGCACTTCCTCAAGGATCTTTGAGATGAAACTCGAACGGATCTTCTCTGGGAAAGCTCGGGAATAGGTGGCCATTAATTTGAGGGATCATGAAGGAAGAGTTTTGTGTACCTTTTTCCATTCCAACATTAATTCGGATTAATTAAGCGGAAGTGCTTTCTTTTAGGAAAGCTTGCCAAAGCCCCTTGTTGCCTATGGAAGTTGATTGGATTCTCGAGTGTGATTCATTAATTTAATGTGATAAGCTAGTTAAAAGATTCTTCAGGCCAGTAAGATTGCAAGATGTCTTTATCGTACCCTAATTTTCTTAGCTTAGGAGATGTCAAATGAACTTGTTGATGGAAACTAATATAAATTTTAATATAATCATTTTGAAATTTTACTAGAACATTCTATATAATAAAATATGTTGTCTTTTCATTTCACTCCTTTAATTTTTTTTATTTAATCCCTTAATATTTTATTATTTCATTTTTTAAATAAGATTAAACAAGGTTAAAATAATGATTACATGAAAATTCCTTTTTAAAACTACGTTACTATTTAAATGGACCGATCAATACGTTTTTGGCTTGTTTAGATCAAAGAAATCATACCAATTTTTTTTAATTTATTAACATTCATAGTGATCAATTAATCTGGTCTTATACACACACTAATGGAGTTTTTAATATTTATTCACTAATGGAGTTTGTAATCTTTATTTGAAATATTTCATTACATGCGAGCAAAAATAACAACACTCATATTTATTTATGCAATTATTAGCTTCTTAGCCGACTCGCAACCAAGCGCAAACTCAAAGATTGTTATATTTTTATTTCCTTTCTAATTAGATTTGTGATATATATTTTTTAATTCAAGTTTTCACTAGCTAGGTGAATTAGCTTGTTATTTAAAACAATTTTGTATATTATTGGTATTTGACATTTAGAGTTTATTAAATCGAGTTTTTTTAATATAATTTAGTTATAATTTTAAAATTTATAGAACTATTTTTTGTATATTACATAGATTTTTATAAAGGCTTAAAATAATATTCCAAGAGAAGCAAAACATGGTTTGAACAAAAGTGACGCTGAGTTAGTTATTTGGTTGTAATTCTTTAATGTAAAGGGACCAGGTGGGCAGGTACGTACCACCCAAAGGGTGACAGTGAGCAATGTTGACCAGGCTTAGTAGTCAGTGATTAATTATTAAATTAGAATATTACTATATTAATTAATTACCAGAGAGAAGCTATTGGCTTCTTTCTCCACAGGAAATCAAAGAAAGAAAGAAAAAATTACTAATGGGAGATGTTAAGTTGTGATTAATGTTTTTGAGCTCAATTATATTTGAATTCAACTACTTCCAAGTTTCTTCTTGGATTGTGGGATAACAAGGGAGAGTTTGGTTGTGTTATATAACCGGCGGGTGTGTATTAAAAATATGTTAGAAACTAAAAATTAATTAGATTAATATTTTTTATATATTTTTTATGATTTTGATGTTTTAATATTCAAAATTAAAAAAATAGTTAATATATATTTTTTTAAAAAATAATTTTTGAAAACATTGTGCATCAAAATATCTCTTATAAATAATAAACTCAAAACTCTTGGAGGGAAAAGAGAGAGGAAAAACTATATATATAGATCACACATACCTACCCGTCATTAGAAAGAAAGTTGCTAGATGCAAGCAAAGTAACAATTCCATGGATGAATCTCGATCACGGCATGCAATTCCACTGAGAAAGAACAGAGAACACAGGAAGACGTGGGTGTCTAGGGTTTTTGTAGATGGGGAAATGGGCTAATTAATTAAATTAAAGTAAGTGTGTGGATCATCATCAGTCGTCTCTTTGAAAATTGATCTAAGACCAGTACCTAATTAAACATGAGTAGGAATTGACCATCCAATTAATTGTAGCAAGAGTACTGGAAATCAACAACTTCATTAGTTTCTAATCAAACTTTAATATTATTAGTTTCTACGACTATAACTATAACTATATATATATATATATATATATATATATATATATATATATATATATATATATATATATATATATATATGTGCCACTTAATTCCAGGCTGAGGTTTGGATGTTTACCAAATAATGTATATGAAATTAACACAAGTTGGGGGTAAACCACATGTTGTGTCCTAACCCTGAACTGCTAGCCACTTCGATCGTATTAATGTTTACTTTTTATTTTATTTTTAATATGTTAAAAATGTAAATCGATATAAAAGATATATTCCTAATTAAGATTATTTAGAGATCTAATGATTTAATCTGTAATAACATGAAAATTAAATAGTCTGAGAATGAAAACCGACGTACCTTGACAATATCTATGTTTACTCCAAGTCAACAATTAGGCAATTAGATATTGTTATTTCTATTCTATTCTTGAGATAAAGTTCTTAACAATATCTATGTTGAAATAAACACGCAAGTCTCCACTAATTATACATATATATATAGCTAGCTAGTGTGTTATTACCTAATTGAAGATAAAGGAACAACTCTACCTCGAGCAATATTAGATGCCGGCCATACTAAATTAACTCCTTAATGAAAACACAGCACATGATCGGTTAGCTATTAACTGGAACAAGATGCATGTGTGGTCACTGCTACGTACGTACTCTAGGTCTCTTGGATGCATCTCCAAGTTCCATGAATACTAATTCCCCTCGTGCATGCCCTGCTAGCTAGCTAGCTAGCTTTGTGTTGTTGTTCCTTTGTGGTCTCCGTCGACCGGACGTCAAAAAGAAAGAAGAAAAAACCTGGGCTTTATATCATCCAGACTATGTACATGTAGTTATCCATCCCAAGCTTGTCCTACCTCTTAAGTTTCTCCTCCCCCTTTTGGAATTTCTTTTTAGTGGGACACTATATATATATCATCATCAACAATTTCACGTAAATATTGTTTTTGTGGATGACAGATTCCCATAAACTTAATTATTGTGTTGTTTGGCCATGGATATTGCACCCTCGATCGGCTTGCTTTGCTTACAAGGATAGATCGAAGACCGACCAAGACCCGCATTTCTGGAAAATCTCTTGGTCTCTGTTGACATGATATCAGTCTTTCCTGGTGCGCATGATATGTTCTGTTATTTCAAAGCTGGTGAGGGTACGTGGTCCATGTTATACCCAATATTATTTTATGATCATCAGGATACACTTTCCATTTCTCCTACTCCTCCATTTCCTACCAAGTATGTATAGTCAGAAGTCAACAATGAAATTAAAGATATTATTTAGTTAAAATAATTAATTATACTACTGTTTATAGAATAAGCTCGTGTTTTATCTTCAATATCCATTACCCTTTCTTAATAACGAAAGATAATTAATTTATCGTGCTTGCTACATGCAAGTGTATTTTTCTCACCACTTCACTAATTTCTTTTTAGATTACAAGTTCTTAACCTAACCATAAAACTAAATTTAATCTTTATATACCACCTGATGATTCAAAGACACTTTTCTCATCATTCCACCCGCAGTCTTCAATGGCGGCCACCAGTTTCGTTCTAAATCAATAATTTGAATGCTCTGCTCGATTTTCCTTAATAAGAAGACAAAAGAAAAGGCATTCGATTAAAATAATATTGTCACGTAATATTGGCTATGACTTATGGTGAATTTCCGCATATATATATATATATATATATATATATATATATATGAAGCATGGGTCAAGTGGGCAGATATAGGATGTAGACAATATTATTCAATCTCCAACATTATCTATGTCATGAAACTAATGAAGATGACACATGCATGAACAGCTAGCAGCCATGCAGAATCATATATAACCCAACAAAGATTATTATAAAACTGGAGTAGAGCTATCTTTTAAGGATCTAGTTCATTATAACTAACGAACTAACAAATGATTCTCGATTAGACAAATGGATAATTAAATTAAGGTTGAATTCCAATTCCAATTCTTGATCAATGGACATCCAATTCTCCCGAAATTAATAGTTATAATATTATTCTTTGCGTATGATGAAGCCCTTTACGAAGTCTAAAAGGCTTTCATTTATAAATCATAGTATAATATGGCATAAGACGATGGCTGCGCGCATGATCAGTAGATTATTGTTCTGTAAGCGTTTATGCATAGAGTAGGGATTATATTAATTTCCAGTCAAGTTCTACTTTTGGGTAGAATATTCAAATAAAAATTAATATATGCTCCATTTGATTATATGTTCGAGCTTTGTTTGAAAGTATTATTTACCAAGCGCTTGCTAGCTACAATTATCATTAAAAAATATATTTTTTTAAATCTCATTAATTGGTATCCATTTTCCAATGATCGATATATATATTACCAAAATATGTAAGTGGATACCAAGTCAAGTTGCACAGTCTAGCTCCTACATGGGACATAGATTTTATTGATCACATCATCATTATCATCTAAATGCCATACAAGTTGTGACCGAACCGCAATTCCTTGCTAAGAAGGGAAAAAAAACATCAATAATTGAATGACTTGTGTGTTTGTGTCTCTTTGCCTGGCCAAGAATTCATGATGATGATGATGATGTTCTAGTTAGGTTAGGCATGATTGATGAAGCGGCCCGCAATTACCGAAGTAGAAGAAAGGGCTCCATTGCGCGATCGATAATTAATGGTCTAAAATTAGAATATAGGTCACACATGATCAAATCATGGAACCATTTGATTGTAGATCTTTTGATGTAAAATGATACGAAGATGGGACCCTTTCCCAATATAATTCACCAAAACATATCGTTCGTCATTCAACATGTGATTTTTCTTTTATATAATAATTGAGTATGTTAATTAATTAGAAGATAATCATTCAAAAATTGATTGATTTTTCAAAAGTTAAATGATTGTTTATAGGAAAATAAAATATTTGTGATGTATTTTTTTGCAAGTGATACAAGAAGAAACATATATAATAGAAAAAAGTAAATATGGAATAAGTGATGTATTTATTTACATTTGAATATCGTATGCACTATAAATAAAATCATTACTAAAAATTAGATTTACCGTACTTTAACCAAACAAATAATCTATACAAGATTAAAGAAAAACCAGATCATTTCTTATGAGCCAAATATTCCATGTTATGCCAAAGTAAAGGAAATTACAAGCTCGAGTCAGAAATCTACCTTTAACTAAAGAACATCACCGATAAATCAAGAGTATAAGAGATGCACTAGGATACTCCCCATCATTGTAAGAATTTTTTTCATAATTATCAAGTACTAGAATAATGGAATAACAAATTATTTGAAGTCCCACTCTGTGGCAAAAAATGAACATTTAGATTGCTTTACTGGTGGTAATAATCAACGTCTAAGAATAAAATCACTTATAGAAAGTTGATTTTAGACAGCCAACAACATATATAAATGTTTGTATTTTGAGTTGAGCCATTTTAGACCATAAACTAGTTACATGACCCGCGCGATGCCACGGGTTAATTTTTTTTACATAAAAAAATATCAAAAATAACTAACATCTACAAATGTTATGTCTTTATGCAAAACTATATTCAAGAGTCTTGGGTTTGGCTACAATATTTGATCTAAGAGTAATATTTATAATATTAACAATAACATTAAACTTGCATGATTTAAGTTTAAAGTAGGTCTGACTGCAATACCAAACCCAATAGCCTTGGATGTGGGTCTGGCTACAAAGTCGTGTTATAAAAATGTGATAATCAAATAGATTAATTAAAAAGAAAAAAAAACCAACAGGAAAAAAAAAACTAATGAAAAAAAAAATTAAATTAACCAGGTTAACCCTTCAAACCAGGTTAACTCATCAAACCTTGGATTCGTGTCGTGAAAGTTTGATAACTAAATAGAAAAAAAAAAATGACGGGTTAACCCAGAATTAATTGGGCTAACCCGTGAAACCAGATTAACCCGTCAAACCCGAGATCCATGTCATGAAAGTTTGATAACTAAATAGAAAAAAAAATTAACATTAACAAACTAAATTAAACGAAAAAGATTAACTAAAAATGAAAAAAAACAAAAGGCATCAACCTTTTTACTGTAGACTGCACTGTGCAATCCACGGTCAAAGGCATAAAAATCATAAAAAAACAAAAAACTAAAAGCATTAGCCAATAAATAAATAGAAAAAAATTACATATTAATGAAATAAATTAAATAAAAAAATATTAATTAAAAAAATAAGAAAAAACTGAAGAAAAAAACTAATGAAGAAAGAAAACAAATCTAAATTAACTCTGAATCAACTGGGTTAACCCGTCAAATCAGGTTAACCCGTCAAATCTGGGATCCGTGTCATAAAAGTCTGATAATTAAATATAAAAATTTGATATTAAGAAAGTAAATTAAAAAAATTAATTAAAAAACAAAAAACAAAGAAAAAGGTTAAAAAAAAAACTAAAAGCATCAGTTTTTTCACTGTGGACTGCACTGTGCAGTCCATAGTAAAAGGATTAAAAAGAAAAAAAAACAAAGGCATATGCCACGGGTTAATTTTTTTTTCTTGCATAAAAAATATCAAAAAATGCTAAGATCTAAGAGTGTTAGGTTTTTCTGCAAATATATACCCAAAAGTCTTGGGTCTAGCTGCAACGATTGACCCAAGAGTAATATTTATAATATTAATAATAATATTAAACTTACATGACTCAGGTTTAAGTGAGTCTAACTGCAACATCAGACTCAATAGCCTTGAATGTGGATCTGGTTGCAAGGTCGTGTCATAAAAGTGTGATAATTAAATAGATACTAAAAAGAAAAAAACCAACAGGAATAAAAAAACTAATGAAGAAAAAGAAAAAAAATCTAAATTAACTGGGTTAACCCTTCAAATCAGGTTAACTCATCAAACATGTGATTCGTGTCATGAAAGTTTGATAACTACATAGAAAAAATTTGACGGGTTAACTCGGAATTAATTGGACTAACCCGTGAAACCAGGTTACCCTGTCAAACCCGAGATATGTGTTATGAAAGTCTAATAACTTAATAAAAAGAAATTTAAAATTAACAAACCAAACTAAAAGAAAAAAATTAATTAAAAAGAAAAAAGCAAAAAAAAAAATCCAGGTTATTAAAAGAATTATTAAAAGAAAAAAAACAAACTACATTAACAAAATAAAAAAAATTAAACATTAACAAACTACATTAAATAAAAAAATTATTAAAGGAAAAAAAATTGACGGGTTAACCCAGAATTAACTGGGTTAACCCGTAAAACCAAGTTAACCCGTGAAACCTGGGATATGTGTCATGAAAGTCTAATAATTAAATAGAAATAAATTTAAAATTAACAAACTAAAGTAAATGAAAAAAATTAATTAAAAAGAAAAAAAAAATTTCGAGTTAACTTGTCAAACCATGGTAACCTGTTAAACCTAGGATCCGTGTCATGAAAAACTGATAACTAAATAAAAAAAATTAACATTAACAAAAAAAATTATTAAAAGAAAAAAAACAAAGAAAGAAGCAAAAAAAACCTTAAAGGCATAAAAATAATAAAAAAAAAAGCTCAAAAAAGAAAAAAAAAGTTAAAAAAACAAAAAATAAATAGCTCATCTTTTATTATAGACTACACTGTACAGTACATAATAAAAAACTAAATCATTTTAGTTATAGTTTAATTAGATTTGAAATGGCTAGATTCTTCAAAAAAAAAAAAAAAATTCTTGTCAATAAAAGAATAGCATGATTTGATCGATTAGTTGTCATTCTTGTCTAGACTACAAATATTTCAATCTTATTTACTACGGGAAAGTTTCACTCCATATTAGAATAAACAACATGATTGTTGGAATAAACAAATCATTTTCATGCATGCCCATGGGGTCTTAAGTAATCCGAGATTAGAACTTGATTAATCGAAGTTTCTAGTTGGTTAATTGCAAATTGAATAAGGTATAAGCTCATGTGACCACAGTATAATTAAGAAGCAAGCCCACTACTCATTACTTGGGACCATTCTTTAGTGGACCATGAGATGGGTTTTTTGAGGAGTACCAATTGTTGTTAAAGATGGTACGCACCGTATATATTATGAATTTGAATATTAATATGGCTATAAGAAGAATATATAAAAATTACTATAATCGAACTTTGATTTGGGACCATATAATTTCATTCACTTTGTCAAGAATCGAAAAGTCTAAAATTAATCAAGAGAGAATTAACTCTGATCCAAAGCTATAATCAATATATATGTTGTTATTATAATTGCACATATTTCATTCTAAAAATAATAATAATAATAAACATATATATATATATATATGCCCTTAATTAATGAACCCTATTAATTAGCGCACGGTGCACCGGGTCCTTGGAATAATTACATGTTGTTTAGATGTGTATTGGAAAGAGACGGGTTTCGATATGGGTTCGAATCAAGCATCCATTCCACGCAAGTTCAAGGTTTTCGGAAAGGTTGGAAAATGACAAGAAAATAGCAAGCACTATTTCATTATTCTTTATGCAAAAAGCATAAGCATCCAAGCAGATATGTATAGCTCATGACAGCACAAACTCGGATGGATAGATTTGCATTTGCGTGTATCTATCCATGTAGAGTCCAATACAGTGAATGTCCGAATTAGCATTAGAGGGACACCTCATGACTACTCGAGTAAAATTCGACATGTTTTTGCCGTCTTTTTGCCCCGTCCCTTTACTTGTTCAGCACTTAATTTGTTCTTGTTCCTTTACTTGAAAAAGATAAGAAAGAGACGGCTATATTCAAAACCATATATATATATATATATATATATATATATATATATATATATATATATATTTGATAGCCAATAAGCTCTCCATATATCCCTTTCGTGGCCTTTCCACCTGGGTGCCATTTCAGCTAAGCCCATACTTAGGGTTACTGTAAGTAAAGCCCATTGAAAATGGATGGTGGTGCGGTCCAATGTCTCTGAAGGTGCCAGCCAAAATCATTGCCTTCGATTGGGTAAAAATATATAAATCCTTGAAAACCGTATTATTTTATTCTTTGACAAATCGATGAACTTTGACTGCGTTCCATCTCCTATCTTGAGATGGTTTGCGTAAGCTAAGGCAGATTCAGCTCTTAGAATAATAGTCAACTTGTCTTTTAGCCCGGACTAGGTGTCTAATGGACGTGGTTGACCCGGCAAAGCAACCCACGATACAATTAATGTGCTAGTTTTCACAATACATAAATGCTAAACAGAGAGAGTGTAAGATGATGATGGACATTTAATTTATTTATTCATTAATTACTACTCTCTGTGATAGTTTCTGATTTGCGAAATAATTTAATGTAATCACGGTATATTATATTAATTTATACCACCACTTATAATCCACACATTGCAATTACAACTAACAAATTGTATGTTGATTTCCCCCCTAGTATCAAAATGATCAATATATCATGAATCTCGAGGAAGCATCACACGCTTTATCAGCAACATGATCATGATGATGGACAAAATGGCAGTGATCATCATCAATTTCCTTTTCTTTTTCTTTGGTAGAAAGATCATATCATCAAATTAAACATTAGAAAATGTCGAGGATTTCAAGAATTGACCGGTTACAAAGGGGACAACTACCTCGATTCAACCAAAGCTCCCTCGAACACACCCTGCAAAACGTGTGCCCACATGGGATAAATGCTGCTCCTTTTTTCCTCCCCATGCACACGCAACACACTGTATCATTCCCCACCGTCGTCTCCGTAATTACCCCTTCTCCTCCTCCACCACCTTCCGTGCTCTCCTCTAACAGCCTCATCAACGACACCCTTAACGGCGTCCCCGTCAAACCAACATTTGCGGTTCCCACATCAGTGACACTGGTGGGCTCCATGACGTTACTTCCTGCCTCCCTGAATTGTCTTTCTGCGGCCAAAGCAGCAGCTAAGTTCATACCCGAGGAATGCTGTTGGTTCGGACTCGGGTTCGGATCCAAACAGCCCGGATCAGAAACTCTCTCCTCCTCCTCCTGGCCCGTGTTTACCACAGCCTCTATCTCTTCCCGTTCTTCATCAATATCGAGATCATCATTGGTGACGATGGTGGTGGGACTGAAACCCCAAGTGGCCCCACAACAACCCAAACCTCTTAGTCCTAGCCGTTCCTTAAGACTCATTCTTCTTGATCTTCTCCTTGAAGAATCTACGCCGTCCATATGGTCACCCAGCAATGCAAGAATTGTTATTGCTTCTCTTTCTGGTTCCTGCAGTAACACACTGAGTTGACTCATTTTTCAACAAGTTAATTAACAAGAACCCAACACAAAAAACGAAAGCAACAGTGCTACTGCTATGTGTTATAGATAGAGAGAGAGAGAGAGAGGAAATAAGCTTGAATAGTGTTTGGATACATACAGGTGAAGAGGGGTTAATTATAATCGTGCATGGGAGTCTCGTGAAGAGTTTATTGTAGAGTGAAGAGAAATTTAATGGACACCGCCTGGTTCTTGTTGTTGAAGATGATGTTGCTGTACGTGTAGGAGTAGTCAGTTGTTGATAATGGAAGTGAAAGTGACAGAAAAGAAAGGTAAATTCCATTGTAGGATCTGGGAGCTGATCATCACCATCATTAGCTTGATATTGGAAGATAAAGATGATGGGATTTATGATTTGTGTGTAGATATTAATTATTGAAGAATAGAGAGAAGGATGAAAGGACAAGATAGGAGGAAGACAAGGAGGTGTAGAGAAGAGGAAAGATGAGTTCTTTCCACTTCATTACAAGGAGCCGGATCAGTTGCTAGAAACTTTGGAGTTGCAGAAGTAACGAAAGCAATACTTCGTTGTAATTAAATACCAATCCTGCTCGTTAATTGGTGGAATACTATCTTTATTTTTCTAGTTAATAATGTTATAATAAAAAAGAGGAATGATTATTAATCATAGCCGTCCCATTAATCTTATTATATATAAAATTAATTATTACTTTTTTACATGACATATAAATAAATTCATTTTTTTATATGCATTCGTGATTTTCTCATAATTATTGGATTGTCTTATAGAATCTTCGGCTACAG